>NW_009223932.1:0-24820 GCF_000690835.1 Fulmarus glacialis | reverse complement strand
CTAATCTTCCCCTACCACCTACCAGTTTTCTCATGCTGGGCCTCCATTTGCTGCATCTTCTGTGTCAGCTCCTGCTCTCTTTGCTGGGCCTGAAGGGCTCGGGCCTTTGCTTCATTGCTAATGCTCTGCTGAATGCTCTCTTTCTCCAATCTATTAAAAAAACCAAATAAGAAATAAAGAAAAAAAAAATCATATACCAAAGATGATAAATTAAAAAGGCAAAGCAGAACATTCCATTAATAATAACAAAAAAAAAAGATCTGGCCAAGCTTTTCACATTAAACTTTCCCCTTCCATGTCAGGTTATACAAACTGACCTTTTTCTCTTACAATGTCAAACATTCTCCAGTGACTAGTAGAAAATGGATAAAAAATACAATCTATTTCCTGAGTGAAAATTAGCTTTTCAGACAAAAATACGATTTTATTTTTAAAAATTTTAAACACGACTTCTTTTTCATAAGGAAGTTCCCCAACATCCACTTTGCATTGAACAGATTATTTGCGTTTTCTTTTAAATGCTATTTATTTAATTCTGCAATGAAGCTCAGGGACCTGACCCTGAGATGGACTGGTTCCCAGTGAACCAGCAGGAGACAAGTCAATGGGAGTGATTGCCACAGTGCTCATAATACAGCTACTCTGAAAGCTTAATGAGTTTTTTTTAAGCAACCAAACAAGTTTTAACTATTAATTTATGTAAATAGGAGATGAATGCATCCATTACAATAGAGAAGACTGTTAGCACCACACAGCCCCAGCCCCTTGCGGTTCTGCTCACTGGGGGGCTGTACAGGAAGGTCTAAAGCCCAGTACTATTATCGAAGTACGCAAGCAAGAGAGCAATTTACTTGACCAGACATGCAAGATGGGGCAATCTACTCCTCAGGCAAAACAAATGCTAGACTACCACACTCCATTGAAGCATTTTATTTAATGCAAGCCAAGCAAAAACAGCACGGAAAATAAAAACCCAAAAGATATATGCATATAAATTAGAAAAGGTCCTAAGCTGCAAATTCATATCTAGACTTTCCCAAAGGTTGTGAATATTTATCTGGTGCACACTAGGATCCAGATTCAAAATTTCAGTGAGTTCACACATTACAAGGATTGATTTCTACATTTCAAATTACATATATGCACACACTTTTCTACTGAAACTACATTTAATAGCCTGGGATAAATTTCAATAAAATCTTATAAACGTGTTGTTTTATTCTAGGGATAATACCTATTTCAGGGGACTACAAAACAGAACACGGGCATAGATCATGTAAGGATAAAGCCACATCTCATGCGGTTGCTGCACTTAACCTTTGGATTAGTGCCTAATAACCCATCCGAGATATTGCAATATCTCAGCATGACACACACAATGTTAAATCTTCTCTCTTAAATTTACCCCAAAGCAATACAAATGGTGGGTCACATTACACTAATTCCTGGTCCTGATGTTGCAAGCCCTACCTTAGGCGAAACTCCCTTTGAAATCACAGGCAGCTTTTTCTGAGGTAAGACTGAGAATGATTTGACACAGAGAATACATTTAGATAGCAGGAATATTATAGCGTTAAGGAAACAAAGCACATTTTTCAAGGAAATTTCATACATTAAACTGTGCTTTATCACATCATTCTCAGAATTACTTTGTAACTATACGGGGGCTATCCTAAGGAGTGGTGCTTGCATCACTTCCTAAGTGTAAGCTCCAAACATGGAAAGCATTACTATGAAAAATCTTTCCATATTTGCTGGGAACCAGTCTACTTAAATGCCTTCCCCCCTTCCAAACATCTTTTACCTTTAGACAGTTGTCATGAGCACCGGACTGCTCAAAAAAACGCACCAGCACCAAACACATCCCCCAGACATTTTCAGCTAAAGGAAGTGGCAGTAGCACAGTATTTTATTTAATAGTATGTCATGTGAGATGGCTGTGTGCAATTGGGTACTGTGCTATCATCTGGCACACAGCTGGCTGGCTAGCGTTCTGCTGGGGGTAGCCTTCAGCATGTATCAAGCTGCACAGCTCAAGCTACCAAGGCAAGCCTGTAAAGGTCCATTCCTCATTGCTAGGGTCCCTCCTGTCGAACACATGCTAACAGGCAAGTTCATAATAAATGGAGGAATCTGCTGCCACCAGAAACACTCCCTTGCTAAGGGGACCCGTCCAAAAGAGACACTCACCTGTGTACTTACTGTACAGAGCAAACTAGCAGGAGCTCAGAAACCATGGATGCATGGTGAATTCCCTATGGCTGAAGCATATATGGGGTGGGTGAAAATAGATGAGTTTATACAGTGGATAAAAGCTCAACTATAAGACTAGGAAAACACAGGTAAGTCTTACACAGAAGGGTAGCTGACTAGTCTCAATCTTAACACCTAGAAAATTTTGGGATTGAGACGCATCCAGTGCTGCATAAAGAGCAATATCTGAGGTGCCTAGAGATGCTGAGGAACGAAAAAATTTTCTGGAGCCAAAGCTGTCTAAACTGGCAAGTCTTTCACCCACACTTTGACCTGACACCTTCCCTGCTCTCTAAGTTCAATCTCTCTGCCCTCCTACAGAAAATTTCCCCGACACAATTTATGTATACAGAGAAATAAGAAAAAAACCCATGGATAAAACATGCAGAAGGCGGCCCAAGAGATTTCAGGAATTATTGGTAACATTCCTTTTTTTTGCTATAACCAGCAAATATTGCAGGAGTTTTAGAAGGTTTGACACTGGCTGCTTATTTGCAATTACTCTGAATTGTGAAAGAAGGGGAGCTTGATTTAAGAAAAAGAAAAGCTAGAGACTGTAGACAGAAGGAAACAGTTATAGCCCTCCAGCATTAGTGTTAAGATAGCAGGAGTTTCCTCCTACAAAAACTTCAGAGTTTCTCATATTGACTGAAGGAAAGCACAGAGACAATGTAAAGCAAAGCAACAACAGCCTAATTTTGATGACGCAGGTAAGATCTGAATCAGAAATGACAGCTAACGATTAATTGTACCAGAAATTTTTAAAGCATCATCTATAGGTATCAAAAAAAAGGGGACAGAGTGGTTAAACTGCAGCAGCCTGTTCTCTACTAGAATGCAAACACTGGATCAAAATTGGAGACAGTAGCAAAAATTATAGTTCTTTCACATAGTATCCATTGTAAAACACTAAATAAATGCCTATCTGATAATAATTCTGCATGTGGCCATAACATTGATCAGTTTTACTGAAGCAGAAGCACTGAACTCATGGTGACTTTCATTTTTGTTCCACAAAGTCAGAAGCAACCAAAGACTCATTCACACAGAGGCAAGCTCAAACTCTTTTTGAGCCCTGTTCTAAGTGCAAGTTTTCCACAGTGATTTTAGTTCTAAACACTGATTGTTTTGAGCCTGACTTACGGCTGTCAAGAGCAGCCTATTTAGTTAACTTGTTCACATATCTCAATGAACTGGATATCAGTTTGCAGTGACTGAAAGCCATGCTTTCTAAATATTCTTAACAAAACAAAGGGCACAGTAAACTGTAGCTTGTAGCACAGGAAAAAGAACAAGATTGCCATCACTTGCAAACCTTAAAAAAATCCTTGCTAAAATGAAGTGAAAATTCGCTTTGACCTCAAAGCTAACATAAAAGATTGCTGGCTGAATTTGAGCCACCAAATTTAATAATAAAAAAACCCCTTCCCCACTATTAACAAACAAAAACTGGATCACAGATCCATTTTCAATAGAAGATTGCTCTCTGCCGAATGGGTTCACAGTAAAGAAAAAGGAAGGATGTAAAAGCTAGTGATGTGAAAGTCCTATCTGACATAAATAATAGCTCCTCGATTTTTGACTGTAAAAGAACAGAACTTAGATTGATAAAAGTTTGACTTTCACAACGCAGTTCAATAGTAGGTATTGTAACAGTAAAAATACAAAATGAAAAAATACAGGATGAGTCTCAATTTAGAATTAGGCCTCTGACCGGAGGTTGCCACTAAGTCTTCTGACAAAGCAATTATGATGTGAAGCAACCATGCTTCCTATATTGACTGTTTGATTTTTCCATGAGATCAACATGTAAAAAGCTAATGGATCCATTAGTAAGGGCTATGAACCTTAATTGGACAAATTAAAATACTCCAGCAATTATCTCAGTTCAGTGGCACCCAAGAGGTTATCATAGCCTTATTTTTGACATCTTCGCATCTTATTAATTATAGTTAAAAATGTAATTACAAAATATTTTAGGCTTTCATATATACTTACTTGACACTGGACTTCATAAATTATTAAGGCATTTAGTGTTCCAAATGTTTGAGGTATCTGAACTAACAAGACTGTTGGTCTAAATAATGGCCAGACCTGGAACTCAGCATCACACTCACACTTGGGCAGCAAGAGGACCAGCTGAGCCTAACACTAGTGCTTTTGCTACATGCCTCTGGTTGAGCACAGACCTCTTCCCAGATAACAGGTAGCCAAGTGGGCCAGCACTGTGAACAACTGCACAACAAATCCCGAGAGAAGAGGGAAAGCGCTCAGCTGAGGGCTCCCTCAGCTCTTCCAGAGGAAATGGGCTTCCTCTCCTGGTACTTTTGAAAATAAATGTGTAGCACAAGCTTCTACACACCAAATGGAAAAAGAGTTTTGAGAAGGTACCCAAGCACTTAATTCGCAGTATCTTTAACAAAATCTGGCCTGCGAGCACTCAAATCAATTAGAACACTTTTGAAAATAGGACTTGAAAGCCTACAGGTATTAGGAACTCTAAAGATTTTAGCCAATAGCTTTGGGTTACAAAGGCCCAGCAATGTTTTATGCAGTCTAGTTTGCAAGCCTTCCATAACACACGTCTTGTGGACTGTCCGTTACAAGCAGCTTTCTGAATAATTTTCTCACAGGTTATTTCATATTATTATTTCAGCTACAAGTGTCAAGGGAAGAATGGAAAATCAGAGTATATCCTTGCCCTTCTCTCAGGCTACAGGGAAAAAAAAAGAAAAAAAAACACATGCAACATGCACAGTAAAAAAAATTAATAAAACCTGAAACAAGAGGTCACAATACCTACCCTATTCTGTAAGGGGAAACGTAAGAAAAATGTTTGCAGTCTCTTACTTTACTATCAGAAAGCATTCAAATACCGCAATGATAAAGGTCATAAAAGAATGTATACAGAATAAGATCATATGTTGGGTCAGAACACAAATTTCTTCCCTCTGTCCTCCACAGGTACCTTCATAAGTATGTCATACACAGAAGGGTAAGGGCTCGGTTTTTTTCAGGTCAGCAGACAAACCTAAAGGTTGGTCTGCAAATATGAAAAAAATACAATTTACCAAGAAGTCATTCTCCCCAGGAATGGTCTTAAATCATTTTCTCTATTACTGTAAAACTCCTAAAACTCTTTCAGACCTGCCTTTCAATTTAACAGCACTACAGTATCCATTTCAGCTATTTGTAATGGAGAATGCATTTACAGAGTTTTATCTTATGCTATCTGAAGTCTCAGTATTTTCAAACATTTAGGTAAGGAAATACACCACAGTAAGACCCCAAATTCTGCTCGTAAATAAGTAAATGCTGGTTTTAAGTTAGCTATGATTCAAAATTATTAATTTCCACACCTTCTAAATTAACAGAGCTCTAGAGCATGTACCTTGCTCATATATTTGGATCAAGTCAATAATAAGACTCAGAGTCACAAGACTTCTCCTCTTCCCTTAAGTCAGGCTTCTAGGAACCTTTTGTTTAGCATTGATTGTTTTGGTTATCTTCCTTTGTGAGGCCTATGTATTATCATCTAATAGGTCCTTGTTAATACCTAGGATTGCTATGACTGAGGACATAGCTGGACAGTGTTTCCTGGTTTCGTCTTACAAACACTGTAGATTTTTTGCCATCCAATTTTTTGCAACAAAGGTTTTGGTTTTTTCAGTGCATGTGTAAATCCGCCACAGCGTGTTTGGACTGGCTGGATTTTATGGCTCTTGATGCTTTTACAGGGCAGAAGGAGAGGCATGAAATGAATGTTCTTTTGTCAAAAAATAAATAAAAAAAGATGCACACATGCATGCTTGTGCAAGAATTATGTAGAAATTCCCTTTAAAAGCATCATGATCAGGTCATTTCTTTAAACCTCTCCAAGGAGCTGAAAAATTGCCCTTCCTGTATCCCATTGTGGGAAATACCCACTGAGTTGCTCTTTATGTCTGTTTCTGGGAGCTGACCGGATGCTGATTCTGGAGCCGGTTGCCAGGTCTTCTCAGCAGAAAGCTCAAGTTTCTGGAAACTGCCCCAGCCAGCACACTGTGTTTGGTGAGCTTCAGTACAATCTACATTTTCATAGTCAAATTTTGCAGAGACCTGATTATTAATTTAATTGGTAGAATTGCAGGACCGCGTCATTGTTAAGGATGCATGTGGTCCTATTTGTGGCAATTGAGGCTTAAAAAAAAAAAAATTAAAAAAAAATCTTAATTTTTGTTTTTACAGTGTAAGATGCCTAGTTACATTAGTTGAGAGATACAGAGTTTCCTAAAATGATGAAATGTCAGAGCTTTCTTCTCACAACCATGTGAAGCAGAACCTACTACAAGCAATTAGAAAAGTTATGTAAAGGTCAAGGGTTTAAAAGTGGTAAAAAATTAAGCATTCAAATTGATTCAGCTCTCCAAATATGCATCTGGAAAGCTAGAAGATGCTACAGAAATAACTTTAAAGTAGAAATACCTTTAAAAAATGTTAGTGAACCAGCCAAACAGAACTTTTACTACCCTGCCTGAGATAAAAGACTGGAAAAGACAGCTCTGCCAGGCTACTACTACTTCACAAAAATACCTCAAAATACAAGAAACACTTTTGGGGGAGAAAAGAAGAAAAGATTAAACTCTGTCCACATTTCCAACTTTGTCAAGAGACTAACTACAATTATTTGACAAATTAGCTTAAAACTATTTTCCCCACAATGCAAATGATTACCCAAACTGTACCCCCGTTCCCAGAATCCAAATAACGTCAACTTGTTATACATTCTTTTTTTTTTCTGAGAATTTAAATTTTGCTGAAACAATAATTAGTGTGTATGACTTTCTTGTTCCCACTGAAATTTTTTTCCAGCTTTCTCTATTTAGAATGCAGTTACACCATTGGAACTGCCTTATAACTTACATATATTTGCACTGTATATAATACTAGGAGGTCTATAGAAACAATAAAATGCTAAGTCTAAAACTTCCACTTTGCCCTTTACACCCTACCTGAGGCATCATCAGATATTATACATTAATGGCTGTGCATGAAAAGATTCCTACTCTATTTTTGAGTACTTGCTGTACTTGAAAACTACTTCAAAATTACCACTAACTGGAGATATTGATGGGCATGAGAAAGATAAAAAGTTGTAAGGGCACAGGAACTCAGAGACACAGACTCTTACTCCTATGAAAGTTTATGTAGATATAAAGAAGCTTGAATATAGTTAACTTGAGTATATACATAACTGGTGGTATGTTCCATCTCTACTTCTATCTACTAAATCTATCAACAAAATGAAAGGATCGATTTCTTGCTCACTTTAAATTCAGCATAAAAGAAAGAATTTGCAAAGACCTAGCCTATAACATGACTTTAGTCTTTTGGTGTTTTGCCTTCAAAAGATATATACAGAAAAATACCAGCTCCTCAATGTAGACAATAACTACTTTTCAATCTGGACAGTTCTCTGTATATCAAGTCACAACTAAATATCATCATTAACTGCCCTCTATTTCATTGTTAGAGAAGGAAAAAAGTGTCTCTAACAGTAATTAACGTCTCATATTAGGTCAAATATTCTGAATTAGAACCAAAATCCGATTTTTCTGGCACATCTATAAGCCTTGCCAGCAAGATACGTACCTTGTAAAGTAAACACCCATCCTGCAGTGGTTATTACCAGCAGATTGTGATCTACTGGCTGATAAGTCCCTATAGAAACAGGCAATTAAGTACAGAATAGAAGTTGCATGGGAAGAGGCAACACGAGAAGTAGTGTTTTTTGTGAAGTCTTAGTATGTAGCCCTAAGCACTTCACAGTAGTGCGGCCCTTTCTCTGGAATATTCTATCTTTGTTCCATGAGCCACTTTTACAAATGGCTGAATGTTGAAATGTTTGCTTACCATAGAAGACTTTTACAGGCATTTACTCTGTATACACAAAGTTATTTAAATTATTTTTGCTATATTTAAAATAAAGGAGTAATTTTCTTGACTTATGGTGATTCTTGAATTTGGCACCAGTAGTCTCTTAGGACAGATTTAGGCCAGTCTAAGGCGACATTGCCAGGATAAGGTGCGGTCCCTCTTTTCATCCTCTTATAGTTAGCCCTCATGCAACTTACTCTGGAAGAGCAAATGACTCTTTTCAAACTGATTAACTCCCTGAACCACCTGATCTTCCAGTGTCAGCACAAGCAAGGGTCTGGCAATATATGGTCAGACATAGCCACATATTACCACTCCAGGGATTTGCCTTTTCAGCAGCAGCACAGACTTAGACCAGCTTCAAACAATTGTAACTCCGTACTCCCAGGCTCAGCTTGCTAATACAGTAAATCCAACCGTCAGGCCTCAATCAAAAAAATGATGCAGCTAAATAATGCAGATACCTGATCTGCTATGAACTCACTCTGCCAATTTAAATTTGTTCAAAAAACCAATGTTTTTCGTATGTTAACTTTGTACCAGCAAGCTTTATGCTGAATCAGGTATCATCTGTCCTACTGCAGCTGGCATAAAGTCAGCATAAACACTCCATTGCATGCTCTAGCTAATTCAAAAGGAAAGCGACTGTGTGCTCACACCTGATCCGGATCAGATCAGCACAGCTGAATGATCCAGTAGATCACAGATGCACTATGAATGACTGCTGAACAGTCACCTACATTTTTCACAGACATTAGGTTTGGACACGCAACCTGCAGTTAAGCTACCATAGGCCTGATACTTTGAAGTTGTTAACTCTCCCCAACTATTGCTGAAGTTAAGAAGAACTGAGGAACAGTTCTCTCTGCCTCCAAAGGACCAAGCCTCACATGAACAGCTTGGGAAGAAGCAGAACAATTCGACAGAACAAAGCGTTCTTCAGGATGAGAATCTGAAAGACAGTATTTGATTTTGAGGGAATTTGATCTAGGGTAAGCTAGACTTCTCCCCCATCCTACAGCAAGATACCACATATTCCAGCAAACTGACAAACTTATGACCAAAAGCAAGAAAGATGAGAAATACTGTCCTAACATTACATTGTACTTGACTGTTGTGGATTTGCTTAGATATTACAGAAACGTCCCAACAAAAGACATGTTTATCTACCCACATATCACATGAGCTACATATGAACAGGTGAGTTAAAGAATAAAAACCCAGCCTTACATGCCTTTTATTGGTTTGGTCAACTGTGGCGTAATTTTTGTATTATCCTGATTGTAACTGTTTGCACACTAGTATTAGAAATAATGGACAGGCAGGCTAACAGTTGAGGGTTTTGGTGAGGTTTTTTTTTTTGGTCAGGTTATAAATCTCCCTTCTTTATGCTATCAAGAGTAAGGGAGAAACGTATTTCAATAGCAACTTTAAAACGGAACTCACAAATTACTACCATTATGTTAAGTGCTAGATATCCCACTGTGCAGTTTTGCTTTGTGAATTTTTACCTTCTTCCATGCACACTTTTAGCCACTGATCGCACAGCCTTTCAGTGTTTTCTGCCTTTTCCTTTAAATAAACTGGCTCTGGCTCCTTCCATCTGGTTCCCCTTCCGTCAGCAACCCTGCACCTGTTCACACCTCCTCTCCTGTTGGATTCCACTGAACATTTCCTCCTCTGCCAGGGCTATTCTGGCACTCGCAACCTTTCTGTCATTCAATCCATCTGTCAGAAGTGAACTTTGTTTACCGCAAGCTTCTGCTTTCTTCTTCAAGAAGCAAAGCCCCTCAAGGTCATTGTCAAATGAACTGTCGGTGCGGATTTAAATCCACTTCTGCTAACCAGCAGAAGATGAAGTTCTTTACAGTCCTGTATTTGTGAAGATTGGTTTGGGGTATAGGAGAAATAATACAGAAGCAAAAGAGTAGATTTTAATCATCATTTGTTAACTCCAACAGCTAATGTGTTTTTCTTCATATATGTATATCTGTACCTTCTTGCAAAGACTAGCATAATCTGAGAAAGACTTGCAGAGCTATGCAAAGAAGTGGAAAAGGCTAATAAAAATATTACAAATAAAATAGTAAACGAAAGCTTTTGACTCTCATTTTAACACTGTGTAACAAAGATTTTGACTAAAAATGCAAAGAGAAAATGGGAGCAGCTGAATGAGTAAGTTTACAGTAAAACCTTAAAGCGGCCAACAGCATTCACTGTAAATTATTTCATCAGCAGCATTTTTTCTTTTTTTTTTTTTTTTTTAACTTACCTACTGATGTTTCAAATGCAACACTGTTTAAGGAAAAAAAAAATCCTGAATATTTTTCCTGTTTTCAAGCCTTGTAAAACACACATATGCAACTCTCTGTTAAAATACTGCCTTCCACGTCGAGACAAATAGTAAGGATTCTTTGTCAGGGCTGAGACTAAATTCATATTGTCAACAGGATACATTATTTTTAGCAATTCCTGTGCCCATATTTCTTTTCAGGAATACATTCTGATAACCACAAGCTCCTGAATTATTAACTAACCTCCTCAACAGTCTCATTCTTCTAAAATAAGAAATACCTTTCAACTTCACTGCATACCTTGGATATCCTTTAAAAAAAAAAAAAATTTTTCACTGAGATTAAATACAGTACCAAAAAATAAAATACATATTTTAAGTTTTGTAAGCAGTTATAACGAACCACCCATTTTATTACCCTTTTACCAAAAATTAATTTAAAGTAAAGCTTTCTGGGAGCAAATCCAGGAGGTAATCCAATCTCATTAGCAGAAATGTAGTTATACTTATGTTAGGTCTGAATTTGACTCTAATAAAAATTGCATTGACAACTACTGCACAAGTTTAGCTGAATAATAACTTAATACTGATATATCCCTTATATGGGGATTAGTCCCTGCATTTGTTTTCTGATGCTATTTATCTTCTTCCACAGGAAACGACATGCAGGTGAACAAAAGCACTGGAAACAGGAGAGGAACTCTGGCACAAAAAAGAACATGCAGCAGTGTCCCGCCTAACTACAGAGAAACTTTTATTCCCCAGTTTGATTTAAGCCCTGTAGAAGGTAACTGAACAAGGAGAAGCTAATCAAGAACAGTTGCTCCTATTTCTAGAAGAATGTAGTTTGATACTCAAACCACAAGGAAGGCAGAGGCAACCAACAGTGGCACGCTATTAAGCTTGCCACGCTGCCAGCACAGCCACTGCCAGCACAGCCAGGGGAAGGTGGTCAGCCCCGTCAAGTAGCCGACAGCAGAGGCTGCGCTCCCCTGCTCGCTCAGGACAGGCATCTCCCAGCTCACGCTTTCCCCCCGACCAGTCCCCGGCACAAGGGCACTGCGCAAGGAGAGCAGCCAGGCAGCCAAAGCTGGCGTGCCCAGGTGATTTTTCTTCCTCCCTCCATCCACCAGCTACCTTCTACGGAGATGACAACCTACAGGCTGATGCTCTTCAATGTCAAGTTTGACAAAGTCCCCAGTTGAGGACCCTTTGGGTTCTCTGTTGAATTTTTTTCTAAGCAAGAATTTCAGGAGCAGAATCTTGCACAGAAGGAAAAAAAAAAACCACAAACCAACAATCACTGTGACTGCACAAAATAAACAACTTTGAATATACTTTTGAAAGCACAAGGCAGCTTTTAAAATTGTTTAAGTTCACAAATACCAAGTGCTGATAGAAAAAGTACATTTTAGCTTATTGTAAAAACAAGCTTTCAGATGTACTTCAGAGAAAAGCACTAGAACAAGTCAAAAATACAGATAAAAATCAGAAATTTTTTTCCAGCAGCAAATTCAGCAAAAAATCCAGCAGCCTCGAATACATGTGTCTGAAAGATTTTTATGGTTAAAAAAAAAAAAAAAAAAAATCATTATCTTGTTGTCATTAGTCACACAAATAGAAAACCTAATTTGACTGAGATCAAAGTAAATATTTGATACACACACATAAACTTCTTACTGTTAGTGCTGAATAATAACTGCTCAAAACAAAGACCTTATAAAGATGTTTGTTTTCTACAGCAGTTAGTCTCTTCTGTATTTCATCCGAATTCACTGCTCGCTCCAAAGCGCTTTAAGTATTGTCACTGCTTCTGAACCACACTCTACATGCAGTAGCAATTTGGCTGCCTCAACAACCTGATGCGATGTATAAAAGATGAAATCATTAGAGAAATTTGATGTGACCAGTTGCAGTTTAAATGCCATGGAGAAAAATTTAGATGAATCTAAGACTAAAATCTGAAAATGTATTATTGCCTTTTCCTTGAGAAATTTGTATTGTAGGACAATAAATTAAATTGTCAACCATGTTTAAATTCTTTAAAAATGAAAAAAGGTAATTTATAGAGACTTTCATATTCAAAATTAACACACTGTTTTGGATTTATTCTTTACTCCTTCACTTATATTTTCTTTCTTTCCCTTTTAAACTTCATCAATGGCCATCACATGTTTGTACAATCATTTTAAATATGTTTAAATGATTAAATAGAAAGATATTTAAATAATTGTGTATTATCTCGACACAAAGTATATCAGCTTCGAAATTTCTACAAGGCACTGCCAGAAGACGACAGAGCCGATTTATTTCAAATCATTCAGTATCAGTCTTCGTAAAGCAGCATATGGTCTTATCATGGCAGGTAAAATATTTTACCTTCTATAATAACGCAGAGCAGCTAATTTATCTACATGCTGTATAATCAGATAAACAATTTCAGCTGCACTATGAAAACCTGTAGGCAAGGGAGAAATTTATCCCCCCGCCTATATATTCATATAACTGCTAACAATGGAGGTTATTCTTTCTTCCATCCCCTTCTTCAATTACCTTGAAGCAAGACCCTCTTTTCAGTTGTGGAAATATTTGCAGTTTCTACAGCTGCAGGACAAAGAACTGAGACATTTTCACAGAGTTGCTCAGGGGAAAAGGAAGGGGAAAAAAGAGCTTTGCAAGATTCTATTGCAAGTAAAGCAGAGTGAATGACAACTTTCAAAGCTACCACAATCATTTACTAATGTGCTGCTATAGCAAATAAGTCTAATTTTTTTTGACAGCACCAAATTAGATTTATTGCAGAAACTGCTGCATAAATAGCATATGGCTATGTTATACCACCTATTTCAAATCCCTGTAATGTTTCCTCCCCTCCCTGCTCAAAATGAATAATTGAGCCAAGCTATAAACCTTCTGCAGACGAGAGATACAAGTTCAAAAAGCAGATGCAGGAGACGTAGATTTCTTAGTTGAAATTGTCGAAAAAAGTAATCACATATCCCGATCAAACAAAACTGGGCAGTAATAGGTCAGGTCTCCCTTCAGGATTTTATTCCCCCTTTCCTTGATAAAATTTTGTTTTCATTTCTCTTTCAAGCTGACAGTCATCAACATGGGGCATGACCTCGTAATCCTCTCGCACATGACTACCTCTTGCTTGCACAAGAAATCCTATTGATCTTTACCTCTTACGTGAGTCAAATTATTCGTGTGACTCAAGATCAGAAGGCTCGGACCTCCATTCATTCCTCACAAGCTCTCATTTATGACGAGGGGAGTGCCTCCTCCGAGCAAAAATACAACATCAGAAAACCGGTTTCATTCATCGGAGGGGGCCAACCCTGTGGGAAGGTGCCGACCTACAGCTCTCCCCGCTTTCAACAGGAGCAAAGTTTTCGTATCGGTTTGCTGGAGCTGTCCCCGGACCCACGTGCTTTTGTATTTCTGTCAATCGCCAAATTCTGCTGCTACGATAAAATACGAAAACACGTAACCTTATTACTCGACAGGACCGAGAGCAACGACACGTATTTTTGAGGTAGGAGGGGGCATGACAGACCGAGGTGGGACGTGCTGAAAGCCCAGCAGGCCGCCGGGCCGCCTCCCCTCTCCCCTAGCCCCGGGCGAGGTCCGCCCCACGCCTCCCAAGTTTGTGCGGTGGCTGCACGGAAAAGACGTTGCAAGGTCTTCTCTCCGGCCGACGGGCACACCACTGCACATATCGTGGAAGGCTGCGGCTACCTTGGTCAGTCCTCCCAGCTGCCCTATCCGTTACTGTCTGATTAGCTCTGCGAAGGAGCCCCTCCCCGGCCAGCTTTCCCCGCCATCTGTTCCACACGCGATGGCTGCCGCCCAGCAGCCTCGCGCTGCCCTCCTACCTGGCACCCGGCTCCCGGCCTTACCCCAAAGTGCTAACACAGGTTCTCGCTGCTGGCAGAGTCAGGATTTCATTACTACTACTTTGACAAGTGCAGGGTTGTTTGTAATTTCTCTTTTATCCTGATTTTGATTGTACAACCACCTCCCACTGATTCAGTTTGCTTCAGTTTTGTTGCTCACAGATTTTACTCTCCACATTAATCTCCCTCTGGCATGTTACTGCATCTGTTCCCTTTTTTATTATTAATTTTCAAATTCCCACCATTTTTGACAAAAAGGAGGTAATCTACACTCTGCTTCTGCCCATTTCATTTTCTTTAATTTGGAAGATAAGTATGAAAGCATGCCAAAGAAGTTAATTCTCCGTTAACAGTTTATTTTCTGGCATCCCAATGCCTTTGTATATGAAAAACAGACAGAAATAAATGTTGACTGAATCACAACAACATAGTTGCAACCGTCCCTAAATTTAATGAAAAGTAAACATATGAAGCAGAATCTAAAAAGTTTATTAGTTATCAGAGTTGTTTCATGTTATCACTCCTCCCTGCATTTTAAAATAATAGTTTTGTACAAGATAAGCAGAATATAAAAAAACTAGAAATCAATCACTGCTTACACCTCATTTCTTCTTCTCCCCTCTCCCTCCTTTCCCTCCCCCGAGTTTAAGTGTTATTGGTCCTTTCATCGGTCAGTCAGTCTGGGAATGTAAAACATCTCTCAGTCATTTAATATTAGTAACAGCATTTCTTCAAATGTTACCTCCTTTCCAGCATAGATGATGGACTCTTTCTGATGTGCTAAAATTGTTGGAAAAAGCATGACAGTAAGTGTGCTGCTAACTAACAGATACTGCTAGAAAAAAACCAAAAGATAATACTAAGTATTGTGCAACTCCCTGGAAGGCTAAGTATAACCACCTTCTATAAATCAAGAAGTTAGTTTATATTTTATCATTTAATAGTATAGCTTAAATAGGGAAATCAATGTATGAGGCATGCTGCAATTCTAATGAGGAATGCTGACGACATACAGCTCAACACCAAAGCTTCAGTGACTAAATAATGCCACAGGAACCCGAGGGTGGAATGATAGATTTGTGCGCTTTATTTATTAACACATGTAATACAAATCAGCATTAATGGAGCTGTTGAAACTAGCAAGAAGGACCAATGCATAGTAGGAAGGTTATAGCACTGCTAAAACCCACTGTACTGCCCAAATGCCACTTTCTTTGATATGCTGCTTTCTAGAGATCATATCATTTTCAAAAATAAGAGAGAAAAGAAGTATCACATAATGGGGAGGGAGGGGGCGGGGGGGGGGGCGGAAATCAAGAACTACAACATCCACTGTCCTCACTGTAATATAAACTTTTATCCTTCAAGATAGCGACACACGGATTCAGGGTAGCTTGGTGGGTCACCTGAACCTGGAAGCACAGGTTCTTCTACTGTGTAGTAATTTTTTCCCCACCTACAAGTTGACATTCAATACTGCTTGTAATGCTTCATATAAGCAGACAAGAATAGTAAAAAATTAAATTAAATGAAATCTGCTTCAATTCCACTCAATTACACCTCCCCGCAAACTTTAGATGACGTTTTAGTCAAATATATCTCAAGCCATCTACCTATCTCCATGCCTGAGAAAATGCATGATGGCATAGAAGAAGTTCAATTTTGAAATTCAGTGATTCCCTCACTTCTTAAGATTTATTTAACTGCTTTGGCATATGCAAACAGGAATTACATCTGACCGCAACTGAAACAAATAATAACTTCGGATTTGTTTTGTAACAAAAAGAGGAAAGTTTTTTAATGACGATTCTGTTACGCAAGAATAGTGAAAAATTTTATTAAATGAGATGACATGCTAAAATCTGGGCAAGCTGTTAACATCTTGCATCTTTTATGTGATCTTTTCCACTAGCACACTGACATGATTTTTAACGATTATTCTCTCATGAACTAAGAACAATAGATCTGTATGTTTTCTACTCTCTGAAGAATGGATTCAGATAAGCTTCGTTAGCAAGACCCAACCTTGCCAAAGTAATGGCAATTTAACATTGACTTCAGAAGTAATTTCGTAAGATTCTCCTACTACGGTAACTCTAATACAAATAACCACAAAGCTGAAACTAAGGTAAAAAAATAAATACTTTAAACAAGCACGGTCAGCATGGTGACATCTGCAAAGTTACATGACTGACAATCAAAACTACACAGCAAAAGTTCTGTATTTTCCCAGTCATTTGAAGACATACAAATTAGAATTACTAACCAGATTCAATAGCAGGAAATGCATGTTAATAGCAAGGATTTCTAAGCAACATATTGCTCCAGGAAGAAAGGTGACAGGAAAAGGCAAATTTAAACTCTGTGGCAATGGTTTAGAATAGCTAATTGCAACCTTTTTCTTGATTTTTAACAAGTACATTTTGTTGACTTAGAAGCTGTTTAGTTGGTAATCAATCAACGGTGTCTGAAAACTAGGATGCAGCAAAAGAAGTGGGACTCCTGGAGAAGAGTGCAGTTCTGCAGAGCACTTTCTTTTTCTCATTAAGACATAGACTGCACGCTCTTTCTCATTTAATCCATTCATATGATATTTATCATCTCATTTTCATACATTAAAATCCAAAGTTCTTGTATTCGTTTTATTATTCTATTTATTTACAAGATCTAAACTTAGAATCAGTGGATTGGTAAAGAACTTTTCTCCTTAGTAATATACAAATTCATACAAAACAAGGAATTCTTTCTGTACCTCCTCAGCTACCTGTAATTCTTGCCAAAACAACCCAGACAGGTCACGCGAGGCAACAGAAAGACTATCCACAACCGTGTAACAGCAGTACAGGCCTCCCCCAAGTCCAGCGTTGTGAGAAGACTTGGAGTGGACCAGCTGGTCCTCTCCTGAAAAGAGGGAAATCAGCAAGACAAGGCCAAGGCCAGAATACCCAAGAGATGCACTAAATCAGTGCAATTTCTGCAGCAACCTCCCACAGGCAGGACTCTAGAGCTTAAAATCTGTTTTCCTTGGCAAGTGCCACAGTGAATGATTCTGTAACCCCCATAGACTGCTATTACCACTACCCTTCAAGTGAGTATTTTTCACTGGCACAGCTGCCATTTGAGGTGAAGGGAAAAAAGAATGAAAGGAGGCAGATCGTAAGCCAATAAAGTTCACGTGCAACAACTATGGATGTACCAATGCATTAAAAACACACTGAGTTGAAAATGCAAAACTAATGCCACTAGAAACACGTAACTTTTATACCTTCACTTATATAGAAAACCTGTTCTGGCAGGAATTGATCTGAAAGGAAGAAAAAGAGTACAGGCTAAGGAAAAGTTTCATTTCAGCAGGGGATCTTTTCCTCTGTGACTTGGGGAAAACAGACGACTATGCGAGAACATCTCTAATGCTGCCGTACCCATCTAAGTACATATGGACAACAGGCAACAGTTCAAGAGCAACGAATCTCTCATCTGTTTTTTACCCCCCCCACTTCCTCATGACAGCAACATCACCTAATGTATTCCTAGAAAGCAGACACTCCAAAGATAAGGAGGACACAAAAACCTACAGAGAACAAAGTATTAGAGAATTTGGGGAACATCAAGGAGAAGGATTTGAACCTAATTCCCATGCTTCAGTGTATACATTTTTCTGACAATTAGATGTCACCACAGAAAACATTTCACTACTTACAAGCATACTTAAGCAGAAGCCATAACATGAACACAAAGTATAAAAAATAAAATAAAGATTAGGACATTACAGAAGAGTGGCTGCACTAGCTCAGACAATGAAGCCATGGCAGTTCAGCATCTGTTTCAAAAAGCAGATATCTGTGAAACTGTATGGAACAGGGCCAGCACAGAGCACTACTTGCCCAAAATACTGTTCCCAGCCTCCAGTGACTTGCATCTCAGCAAATCCCCAAGTCAGAGACCATAGATTGAAAACTACCTGAATCATCTCTGTGTTAGGTATCCAGCTTTAAGTACCTCGCTATGTAAAAGTAGGCAATAGTCCTCACTTTTACAAGTTGAGTATTTTCACAAAAAAGAAAAAAAAAAATTGGCTAGTCAGATTTCCTCCAAGATATCCAGAGCTTTATTGCATATAATCAGCCTTTTGCTAAAAGGAGCGTGGTAAGCCATTTGGTTAACTATCACAACAAATCATTATTAATAAAGTTCTGCTAAATCCAAACTTTAGATATCTTAACAACTCACCCAAAACTTTTTTCAAGTTCATTAACCTCTAGCATATTTTTTCTCTAAATACAGGCTGTTAGAGTGGTACTTTCTTCCATCTGTTAAACAACCGTGCTCTGAATTACACAGAAATGTAGCTGAATAAAAAAGTGATTCATTGAATTTAATAGTTTAGGGGAGGCTCTATTTCATTTCCACTTACTCAATGGCAGAATTCTCACAAAGCCCAAAGAGTAAAAGACTTGGATAAACACACAGACTTCTGTTAAGTGATAAAAATCTGAGGGTTTTTTCCACCCGCCATGTAAAATTTAAACTCACTTAACATTTTTTCCTTAAGGATTGAGTAAAAGCCGCCAGATTTGTTTCTGGATATTCACTCTTAGGGGGAGCGGGGGGGGCCGGAACAAAACAACACCCCCCCTCCCCTACAGAACCAAAACCCTGCAAACAGTCAGACAATAGCACTTTCTGTGGCAAAAGGAAAAATTCCTGCAGTTACCAAATCTCAAGCTGCAATGAATAATTGGCATGTTAACCTTCTGGTGTTTTCTAGAAGTGTGTAATGAATAATACAGTAAATGGCTTTGGGAGCTATATCCAAGGATGGAATAAGCTCAGGCAAAGTCTCTTGTCACAGAGTGTTTGCATTGTACCACATCTCCACTGAGGCAAGTGACTTAAACACCCTCCTCACATACTTGAAGTTATCTTCTATTCATAGACAGTAATATTACCTTTGGATTGTTTAATCTTCAATGAAGCTTAACACGATTATGTTCACTTATATGTTCCTGGTCATTCTGCTGCAGAAACTTCAGGTTATTAATCTGAGGACTCCTATGCTTAAAGGTTCTGCTGTACACTACAGTCTCAAGCGACATTTAAAATGTCTTTGTCCTACCAAACACAGCAACAAAAAAAAAATGTAGCTTCACTCTCCCCTGCTCTTCTTCCTGCCCAAAAGCATGTGACCTCATCACCGGAGCTGAACATTGCCTTTTGTTCACACTAGTAATTCACTTTCATAAATTATAGTTCATAACTCACTTTGTAGTTCATAACTCACTTATTTAAATCTCGACTTTTAACATGACTGAGGGCTGCCCATGTAGTCAATGACTGCAAGTATCTATAAAAACTGTGGGGAAGCCTGTGGCAAAAAATTAGCAGAATGAAATTGGTACTACAGCATGTAATAGGATAAAGGGTACCTGGTGAGGTGCAGTTGGTGCTCAGATTTACTCAGCAGTTCTGTCAGTTTTAGGCACTCCTCTCTGGCTCCTGTCACATCCTGCTGGGCTTGTTCCAAACGCTGTTTGTTTCCATTCAGCTCTAATCCTAGTTTTTCTATTTTCTTAGAAAATTGTAGAACCAAAGAAAGTATATTTAAGAAATGCATAGAGATACATTTTAAGACAATAAATCTTAATGTGATCAAAGCTCCTGAAAAATAATGCATGCTTTTGTTTTAGAACAAAAGTAATTTGTAGATAAAAACTGCAAAACAAGCAAATTAAAGTATTTGAAATTACATTATGAAAAGCCAAAATGCATATCATATTTAAATACATTAATACACAATCAATGTTATTGTCTTCACATGGCTTAAGAGATACCTGCATTCAATCATTTTCTGATTTTCTCACGTGAAGGCTTCCATATTTGTGTCCCAAATTCACTGTGTTAGAAAGCCAGAAGGCAGCAGAACAGCAGCCATCTTCAGAAGCTGCTGGACATAGGTTAGCTCTTGTGGTCATTTATTTTGCTTATCTATTCCATAAGCAATGACACGTGGGAATTCAGCTTTGTCATATTCACATAATATTATGCCAGAGAATAAAGGTCATTTTGTGATCTTACCATTATTGAAAATAAGTTATTTATGACTTATAACTAAATCCTAAGCATACCAGCTGCTGCCAATCCTATAATTTTCTTAACATCGTTAGTCCTTATATGTCAACTAAACCAAGTAAGTAAATCTAATTCAGTCAATGAGTCTATTAATTTATTTTACAAATAACGATAAGCAAATTTGCATGACCAGCATCTTTGATTCCAGCGAAGCATACTGGGCTTAGTATCTCTAACTGAATCATATTATCAACAGTTTAAACATTTTTCACAAATATTCTCAGAAGGAATACATTTTGCTCTAAGTCCATATACAACATACAAGTACCTGTAGGAATACATCTGTAACATAATACTATACTTTGTCCTAAGGATGCTTTTAAGGAGGCCAGTGTAGTACAGAATAAGCTAACAATGTAATTTTATCATGTAGTAACTATTCTGCACTAACTCCCTACATAAATATTTATTCATCGTTGGGGCTGGAGGGAACTTGCATGTTTTTCAGTCAACTAAACTGTGAAAGGTCATTTGTAGTACAGAATAAAATTGTTCATATAAGGAGTTAGTGCTGAATAGCTATTATACTTTAAATTCATACCATAACTTATTCTGTGATAGCTTCCTCATGTAGACAAGCCTCAATATCTTCTTCAGTTAATGAAATTATTCATTCAAACATCCTACAAGAACAAATGAATGTAATTCCCAATATTTGCACTTCAAGTACTTTCGTAAAAATGCTGTCTCTTTTCCTCCTATGAAAATGTTAACCTAAACTACTTACAGTAAGTCATGGTGTCGCAGACAAACACAGTCTCTTCGTCCAGAAAAAGGTTTCATAATGTTCTTTTTTATTTATTTTTAATTTTGCTAATTACTAACTGTACACTTTTTTCCCCCCAACAGCATTCAACAAAGATTCATGAAGGAAATTTTGATTAGAATTTGAATGTCACCTTGCTTTATCACATAGACCACCTACCAAATTAAATCCATAATTCCAAGTTTGAATACAAAGACAGTGAAACTATCTGCAAAATCGTTAGTACTCTTCCCTTCTAAAGAACGTAACAACCTATTATATTGTCAGAATATTTTAAAACCAGGTATGCAATGGTATTCAGTTACATATGCTTTGCATTTTCACTTATTTCCAGAAACTTTTGCATATTTTAAATAGAACAACAGAAGTCTCAGTGGGTTCTCTACACTCTATTCTTCTTAACAGCTGCAGTTCATTAATGTGATTTCTCCATTCATAGTAAACAGGGACATGAGTTTTTCACTGTCTTTACAACTTAAAGATAGGGAAGTTCTGCAACATTCTTAAAATTTGCTTTAAGAATACCTCCATTCAGCATACCTTTAAAAAAATCAAACCACAAATTAGTCGAAAAGCATCAACTAAGTATTTGAAAAAGCACAACCACAGCTGAGAACTCTAGATCACTCCTTCAGGGAAAAGTTTCAAGGAACAGATGGGCTTTACACAATTGCCTCGAGTTAAACAGGCTCAGTCAGGTTTTGACACAGACCTACAGAAGGAAGCAAATTCCAAGTGCAAGAACCTCTGGTGAAAATGTTCTGCTTCCATCAGCCAGATGTTGAACCTGCAGGGCTGAACCCAAGAACACATCCATAGATTTTAGTTGTCATGGAAGTGCAGAGGGAAATTCTCAGACAATGACTCCATGACAGGATCTTTAAAGATTCACAGGAGTCTTACGATTTCTATAAAAAGTATCGAGAAAGCCAACATAGGTTTTGAAGAACAATTTTACTTCTGCTACTTTAATCAGTAATTGCAAAATTCAGAATCAGCTCCTTTACATACACACATGTACGTATGTATGCATGTGTGTAGGTGTATATAGATACATAAAAATATATCTTAAAATAGCAATATTTAGAGGTACTCACAGCATGAGCTATATGAAGAGTAGGAATTCTACACAAGAATTCTGGCAATGACCATGGCAGAAACAGCAGACAGCCTCATGAGAACGGGATGGCAGAAAAACACCACCCAAGAGAATATGGTAACAGCAACTCAGAAACCAGAAGCATCTAATCCAGGTATATTTAGGGATATCAACTAAATTCTTCTTTTTGAAACACCAGAAAACATTCACTGAAAATAATTTGGTAGGAGCCGTGCATCATCACGCTGAAAACACACAGCCCATACTCTGAATGCTAATGTTACTTTGGTTTAAAAACTCAGATAATAGTTTGAAACACATGAAGCCTCAGAACTTGAGACTAGTTCATACAATAAAAAACAACCCGCTTCCCTCTCCTGCAAACAATAATAGTCTCACAAATGTATACACTTTATCCTGAAATATGTCAAGTCCAGTCCATCACTGGGTCATCATAATATAATCAGCATTTAAAATACAGAGAAATTACAGGACCAATGAATCTTCTTCACTGTTCCTGCAGGGAACCTCATCAGGCAGCATCTTTCCAAAACTACTCAGACTCAAACTAGTTTTCATGTTACTTCTAGTTCCCATTTCTTCTACTGGGAAGCTGCAAGCAGTTCTGTAGCTGCTATCTGGGCCCCAGAGTAATTGTAGGGAGAGAAACAGAAACAAACCACCAACTAAAGTATTTTGCTGACAACTCTGCTTCTCATGCAGCGTTAATTTGATCCTTCAGTGCCTATCACTTGTGATACAGCCTTTTACCACATGATCAGAGAGTATATTTTCAAGGTACTTAACTTTTCAATGTATGTGAGAGACAAGAGATGGAGCACAGAACTGCAAAAAGACAGATGACAATCTTGCATTTAAGAAAATCTGAAACAGATTTTCAGTATAACAAGGAACAGAATTATCATAATGTATACGTACAACAAGACTACATTAAGGTTGGAACAGGCAACTTCTGGTGCTCAACTCTGCAACTTTAATATTCTTATTACTTCTGCACATAATTTTAAAAGTACTATTTAATCTGTCTTGCACTGCAGTGGCCTAAACTCCCAGGAATATCAACAGGCACTTTGCCATTGAAAGATGGCAGGCTAAACGTCAGTAAGAGAAACATCATTATTAGTAAGTTGAAACACACTAACACCATTCTGCATGCATAGCCAATTCAGTTACAAGAAAGAAGTTTTACTAAACAAAAATTAAAGCATTGGTGAAATATCACCGCAGTAAAATTTTATTCTATATCAATTATTCTTTTTTCAGTATTACCACCAACGACCTTTTATATTTTAAGTTTTCCACTTTGAAGCATATAGGACCCTTCTATATTTTTTTCTTGAAATACTTAAAATGAGTGTTTCACTTCTCATTCATTAGTTTATGATGAGTTTACAAATTATCCTCTGATTTTCGCAATGCATTTTTAGGTGAACACCATGGAGATGCTCATTCAGTGACATGAATGCAACTTACTGGGAAACGTAAAAGATGATTCCACAAACACTGGATCAATCGTCAAATATCCTTTTCATAAATTATCTGAAATTATCTTCACCTAACAATACTTATGTATGTTGCAAAAATGTGCTGTTTAATTAACTAGACATCTCTTTATGTCTACAAATTCTGACAAAATGAAATAATAATTTCATTCAAAACAAGCCAAATCAAAGATTAAAATAATTGTTTAATTCTTTTCATACTGATGCTGATTCTATTGTATGCAGAAAAATGCAACTTTAAATTCCAAACTAGCAGATGTTTTTCATAGAATTTTAAATAGCAGCAAACTGACAGAAAAGACAAACGCTTTTTTTTTTAAACAAATGAGAATGATTAAGCAGTGATAAAAGAACTCGTACTCTGAAGTAAATGCAAAAACAACTTTAGAAGACTTTTAACAAAATCAAAAATATACTAAAACCAAATGAATTAATAAGTGATTTATGACATTCACTGTTGTACCAGTGTGCTCACACATCAGGTAGGAAAATACACAACATTATCTGAAAAATAAATTCTGCACTGACTATACCATTGCACAAATTCTGCAGTAAAACAATTCTGGAGGGGAAAATATTTTTGTGAATTTACAGTACTTCCTTTTTGTTTCATACTTCATTCTCCACCCTTATTAAAAGATTAAAAGGGCATAAAATAGAACCAAAAATAGAAGAACAAATATAAAGTAATAAAAAGTGAAATATAATTACTATCGTGGTTGGTATTTGCGGGTACATACCCAAAAGGCAATCAACATCTATAAAAACACATACACTTCAAACTAATACACAGTAAAATTTTGCAGGCCCTGATGCTCACATGCTTAGTTTCATTTACTGAAGTAGCCCTTCAAAGCAATGAAATCAGGACTGAGGCTATAATTAAGGTCTTTCTAAGAGGTGCCACCAGTATGGCCATTCACATACACTTAAATATTATAT
>NW_009223931.1:11390-15819 GCF_000690835.1 Fulmarus glacialis | reverse complement strand
AAAAAAAAAAAAAGCATGCAGGAAATTCTTGCCCTTTAACTTGGAGGCTCTGGGAAGGCGAGATTGCTCCCCCGGGCAGCCGCAGCTGTGTCAGATGGAGGAAAGCTGCCTGCAGCCTGCCCCGCTGATGGGAACCAGATGACAACAGCCCCCCGAGCAGCGGGAGAGCGGCCAGAGATGCTGCTCGCCGGCACGTGATGGTACTGGGATGCTGGAGCAGCCCCTGCTCTCCACCACCTTCCTTCCCCAGCCCAGAGAAAAGGGGGTTGGAAAACAACAGTTACGGTTATTTTGTGTTTGTCCCCCAAAATCCAGCTCTTCCCGAGCAGAAGTGCTTTCCCTGCAGGGTCCGGGCTGCATCCTACAGGGTATCCTATAGGAACGACGGAGAGAGGTGAAGGCGGAAAGGTGGAGCTCGAGGAACAGCAATATATCAGCTGTGCTGGGCAGAAAAGTTGTAGGTTGAAACTCCTGGGGTAAATAACTCAGCTGCTGTATCGTTGCTGGTCTCATGAGGGAGGTGACAGCAAGTGGGACGAGTCGGGGACTTCAGAGATGCTGCAGGGGAAGGAAATACTCTAAACGACGGGAGACCTCAACCATCAGAAATGGTTAGAAACCCTTAAGGAAAAGACCAAGGCAAAAAAATTCGGCACAAATTGAATATGTACTACACCACTGCAAGAGGAACAGGTTGCCCGGAGAGGTGGTAGATGCCCCATCCCTGGGAACATTCAAGGTCAGGTTGGACGGGGCTCTGAGCAACCTGATCTAGTTGAAGAGTTGGACTAGATGGCCTTTAAAGATCCCTTCCCACCCAAACTATTCATGATTCAATGATTCTATGAAGAGGCACGGCTGGCAGGAGGCAGCGAAGCCGGTGGCGAGACCTCTCCAGCGGCCGGGAGGGAATGCTGCGGGGGGAAACCAGGGGCTCCTGGCACCCAGATGCCCAGCAGCACATCTTCAGGGCCAGGTGCTGCTCGCCTGGGAGCCCTGATGCAGGATTAGCCAACGGAGTGCACCCGGGCCTCCAAAAAGCAGTAGATGGGCTCACCTTAAAGATGCTGAGCTGTTAAAAACAGGTCCAGGGGCTCTTGAGGAGCGGGAACTGGTTACGGATGGGGAAGGAGGAGCTGGTGCAATGGGTTCTGTGGCTGGACCCATCCCAAACGCGGCTGGGGAACAGCCCGTTGTCGGAGCCGATGCTGCTTTGGGATGGGTTAGCGGGTCTAACCAAAAGTGCGTCTCCTCCCCATCCCCGACCTGTGCTACTGCATTAGGCTTAAGCTGGGTTGTTTTTTTGTTGGGGTTTTTTTTAGCTTCATATACGTCTGGCAGAGGAAAGACCCTTTAAAAGAAAGAAGCGTTTTATGGACGATGCCGACAGATTCGCAAGGCGGCTTTAAAACACCATCCCCTCCGCCTTATCCTTCCCCGTCCGCCTTGGCTTTTCCCGTGCAGTCCTCCAAGCTCCTTCATTTCCTCACTCTCCTGGAAGGCTTTTCTTATTTTCTGTTTTTCCCTTCTTCCCATCTCTCTTTTCCTCACAGAAGCTCTTCGGTGAGCAGAGAAGACAGCCCCTTCGGTGGCACAGCTTGCTGACTTCACCCTGGGGTCAAGCCCAGCTCCCCGAGGTGTCAGGGCTGGAGAGCATCCCTAGCTGGGGACAGGAGAGCATCCCTAGCTGGGGACAAAGCCACTGTGAGCTGGAAAGGAGAGAGCCTCGGGGCTGGGACAGAGCCCACGAGTTCAGGAGAGCCCCTTGCTGGCATCACTGCTGGTCCTACCAGGAGGTCCTGCCCAGTGCCTTCACCCAACAAGCGTCAAGGTCTTGCTCGGCCGTTTCCCAGTGCAGGTAAATCAGTGCAGCTCAATCTGGTTTTTCTGGACTGCGCACACAATTTTGGCGCAGATGCCATGATGAGTGACCCTCAGCTCTTCCCATAGCAGAAGCTCGGTCCCCACCGACGTCCTGTTCCTGGGCATCACCTCTGCTCCAAAAATCAGTGCTGCTGAGAGAGGCAGGGCAGAAAACCTGCAAAGCTCATGGGAGAGGACGTCACTGGAGGAGGGTGGAAAGAGCTCCTGGGTCTGCAGGGTAAGGTGGACCACCATGGTCTCGGAGCAAGCCCCAGGAGAAGCTGCCAAACCCTCATCTTCATGGGCAGAAACATGGTCTGCCTTCAGCAACATGCCAAAAACCTCCTCCTTGCCTGCATGTGGTGTTTAGGAAGGGGACTTCTCTTATTGCCCCGAATTTATCTATAAATTAGCGAACCCTACCTTGGCTCATTTACTGCTGTTTCCTCCTGAACGTGTTCCCTGCACGACGTTCTCCATGGAAGAGTGAAGAAGACTGATGTACACTCACTTTCCAGAATAATTTTCCCCATTCGGAAACGAGGAAAATAATACTCCACTGGGGTAATTTTGAGGGAAAATGCATCAAGGATAGGAAAATATCAACAAGGGAAAATACTCGGGACTCTGCTGTGGAGAGGAGAAGTTGTCCCTCAACCGGGTCAGACCATCTCTGCGAGATGGTTTGACACGGGATTTTCGGTGAGGAGCCTCATCTGCCCCAAATGCCCCCCGCCCCAGGACAGGCTGCATTTCCCGGGGAACCGATAGCTCTCCTGTGCTCAGAAGAAAGTCATTATAAATGTGTAAGACTAGTGCTGCAGAAAAACAGGCCTTTCCTTAAAGCCTGGGCTTGGACTGTTGCCTGGCTCAGTGTCTGTTTCCTATAAATTTCAGAGAATCCCATAAACCGTAGAAATTCAGTGCTGGCTGCCAGCGTGGTTTGCTATTTATTGGAGAAGGGGTTGGATGAAACCCCCTTATCTGAGCACCCCTGACCTCTGGGAGGTGGGAAACGGGGGCTGTTGTTTGGGGCTCCCTTCGTAGGGGACACATCCAAGCCCCGGAGATGACCTCCATCCACCTGGGCCAGCAAGGGGAGGTGGAGGGAGGGACCCCCGTGCTGGTGATGGGCTCTGGTGGGACCTGGGGGTGGTCCATCCCCCAGGGGGGAACACCTGATGGCTTTGCTGCCGCAGAGTCATCTTCACCCCAAACCAAGGATGCCTCCAAGAAATGCACGAGGAAGGGAGTGCATCAAGGCTGGTGGAGCCCTGGAGACAGCTTAACCTTCTTCAAGCCAAGAGGCCTCCTCAGACATAGGGATTACTCTACACCAGTGAAAGGATGATAACTAGAAGCGATGCACTGCGTGGCAAACATCCGCCGACCCTTTGGCATGCTGTCCGACCCATCGCCTCCCAAAACCAAAAGCAGAAGTGCTTCATCTCCCCGGGCAAGGGGGCTGGAGATGCAGACCGGCTTTGGGGAAGGGTCACCAAGCTTGTGGGGATGGATGCTCTCTACTGTGGCATGGCCACGGCTCTCCCGTGGAGGCAGGGGCTGTGTTGGGGGTGGTCTCCACCACCTCCTGGGCTGGTAAGCACTGGAGAAAGGCTTCATCCTCAGTGTTGTCTCTCCAGAGAGCTCCTTGCTGGAGCTGTGATGCCCACCACGGGGTCTGTTAACACAGACTCAGCACTGTTATCTCAGCACTGACCCAGCGCAGCAGCTATTGACATCTCTGTCTTAGGGGTGGAAACGTGATGCAGGAGCCCATCAACCTCTTCCCTCCAGAAAGGACACGTCCCCTGGGGATGCGCTTTGCAGAACAAATCTGGCATCAGGGCTTGGTCCTCTACTGAAGCCCAATTCAACTGGCCCAGGCTCCTTGGGATAATTTGCTCGTCTAATGAGTGCTTGGCACCAGGCAGTGAGAAAAGCCCACTTTCCTCTGCTCCGGGAAAGGAAAGGAAACCGCAGTCCCGAAGCGCGTTGTGGTTTTGGTTGGCGGACCTCGGCGTTTGATGGGCTGCCAGGAACATCTCGGCGCCGATGTCTCCCTTACGTTAGCACCCGTCCCTGCAGTGCTCACACCTTTGCAAAGCTTGTGCCAGGGAGGTATCCAGGGGTTAGTTTGACCTCCCACAGCATCAGGCCAGGCATTTCCACCCCACAACTCGGATAAAGTCCTGCACCCCCACAGCACGGTATTGCAATCCTGTAGGCCAGAGTTACCTCCAAAACACCCAAGAGATAGCTCTGGAAAACAAGCATGAAATGCTGGTTTCTTTATTCTTGCAGCACGCAGGGCTCTGTGCCCCGCTGGCAGCCTCTGCCTTGGTAGGACGATGGAGACTTGTCCCAGCTACATCAGCCCAGAAACCCTGGGCTTCCAGTTAGATGGGATGGGGTGATGGAAATAGCACCCAGCGGCGTTCTTCAAGGCTACGCAGCACTGCATAAATATCTCCAGCCACATGGCCTGGAGAGCCATCTCCAGGAGGTCAGCTTGTGCCCAGACTGGGGTGACTGGGAGAGCAGTGGGATGAACAGAACCATCGTG
>NW_009223931.1:8192-11375 GCF_000690835.1 Fulmarus glacialis | reverse complement strand
GAAAGAGGACCGGACAGGCCGCACTGGGAGGCACTGGCACTGGGAGGCGGATGGCATGTCCCTAGGAAAGGTCCTTCTCCTAAAGACACCACGAAGTGGAGAAGGGATGGAAGATGTGCTCCTGCCCCTAGACTACAAGGGACTTTCCGGTGGCATGCAAGGTACACGACATGGCCACCACTGTGGCTACCACACATGAAGGATGGACCACCAGACATGACACGGGGGTCTCACCCCAACCCCTGCCCCTGGTGATGACCAGCGCTTTGGAGGACATATGGGAAAATGGGACACCAATTCTGGCCGGCTTGATGCCAGGTTTGCAGATAGAGGAGAGAGAGGACATTTAAAGAGGACGTTTTCCTTTGGCTCTCATGCGTGCGACTCACCCAAGGAGCTCGCTGCGTGAAAGCGAGAGCTTGCAAGACGAATAACACAGCATCACCCCCTGCCCGGAGCACTGCCTGCAAGGCTCCCGGCATTTTCCAGACCCGGACACTGGTCTGTAGCCATGGCACCAGGTCCTGGTGGCCAGCGTGGCCACGTCCCAGGTCAACATGACCCACAAGCATGAGATGAGGGGGGTGCACCGCTTTGGCCCCCCCTTCGGCTCTGCCCAGGGAGGTGCTGCGTCCTTGGGCTGGGCTTTTCCTGCCTGCCCCTGCCCACAAGGCATTTTGAGGCAGAAAGAGCATGTTTTGGGATTATCCATCCTGTTTTAGGTTGCAGCATGGAACTTCTTTTAAAAGCCTCCTGGGACAGATCTGTCCTGCTAAATAGGTGCGTGGCCGCTTCCTACACCCACAGCTTCTCCCTGCTCTTAGCCGGGGTGTGGTGCAAAACCACAGCGAGCCAGAAAAGGTCACCAGAAAACAAACACAAGGCTATTCCTAAAACCCTGCCGGAGCCAAGCATGGGAGGACAGCCCGGGAGGTCCTCACGGGGCTCTGGTGAGTGCCTGGTGCAGGCAGCTGAGCCCCACTGCATGGCAGGAGCACCACAAACCCAACGGTTTTGCCCTTCTCCCTCCAGTCCCTGGACTCTCTCCACCGCTGTGCCTTGGTGGAAAGGTCTCGGTGCAGAGGTTGTTCATGGGCACGCTCCCAGCTCAGCAAGATTTCCTCTTCCCCCAGGAGCTCCAGGTGGGACTCTCACACCCGTGACCAGTGTCTCTGCCCCTCGTGCCAGTGGTCTCCAGAGCCGGTTTGCTGCCCAACCAGACCCCACGACCCCCCTGGGAGCATGCACAGAGGCTGGTCCTTACCTTTGAATCCCCGCATCCCCACTGGACCTGGAGGGCCAAGGTCTCCTTGGTCCCCTTTCAAGCCACGTGGTCCTGGTGGTCCTCTCTCCCCGGGTAGCCCTGGAGCGAGGACAAAGAGGCAAAATGACCCTGTTGCAGCAGAGACCTACACAAACCCGATGTGCGCACACATTCACGCGCTCACACGTGTCCTGCTTGCCAGCAGACGTGCCAGGTGGTCTCCGGTTCTTTGCCAGAAGTCGGGGACCATCAGGAGACACCTGAGAGTCCACCTCATCCTCTCTTTATGCACCTGCCCCTGGATACAGGATGGATTTAACCCAGAGATGGGCTGGTGCTAATGCAGCTCTGAGCATCTTAAGGCTCAGATTAAGGTAACTGGGCTCCAAAGCTGGAGACCAAGAAGGAAGAGCGAGGAGCCAGGGTAGAGCAGAGACCCCAAGGAGACATGATGTGCCCAGCATGAGCTGCACGTCCCTTGCATCCACGCTTGCTGACCAGGTGGGTTGCTATTTATTGGAGAAGGGTTTGGATTAAAACCCCTTATCTGAGCACCCCTGACCTCCAGGAGGTGGGAAATGGGGGCTTTAGTCTGGGAGCTTGGGCTTCCTTCGTAGGCGACACATCCAAGCCCTGGAGGTGACCTCCATCCACACAGGCCAGCAAGGGGAGGTGGAGTGAGGGACCCCTGTGATGGTGAAGGGCTCTGGTGGGACCTGGGGGTGGGCCCACCAGACCGACCCAGCAGGGACTCAGCCTGAGCCTGAGTTTGGGTCAGGTCTGAAGCTCCTTGGGGGAGAAGCTCCTCCAGCACCCGAGCTCAGCCCCCTGCCTGGCCCGATGCTGCTGGTCTCCCCTCCCCGTGCGGAGGGAGCCCTGGATTCCCTTGGCACTGCGCCTTCCGCCCCTCCTGGGCAGGGCTTTTCCAAACTTAGTCAATATTTCCTCTGGTTTAAGAGGCAAAAAAAGCTGCCAGGAGGAATTTGGGCACCAGCTCCAGTGGACATGCTCTGGGGCTTAATTCTTTCCCTGCTGTGTCTGGCCAACACCTCGCCTCCCTCCCGGGGGGGATGCTGCAGCGTGTCAGGACCTGGCTTCGTATTCGGGTAGAGGAGCTGAGGCAGGAGCAGGATGGTACATTTGCTGTGCAAAAGGGGATTTACCAGGGATGCTTTACAACGCCTGGCTGCACCTGAACCTGACCTTCTCATATCCAAAGGGCTGGTGCTGCGACCGCATCCAGAAAAGCACCAGAGAAAAAGACCTAAAAATAGTGGCCCTTTCAGCAATTCTTCCCGAAGGTGAACCTCCAGAGATTGTTTTGTTTTTCTGTTTAAACAAAGAAATAAAAAAAAAGAAAAAGCAAAAAGGAAAGAAGCCAGACGATATATTTCTGATGCTTGTTACACCCAAGAAAAACAGCCATGAATCTGTCAACGCAAAAAAATACAGCCGTCGGTGAAACGAGCACGGGCAGCCAGCGCTGAGAAGGGCTTTCAGAGAGCGATCGGGTTTCCAGGCTGGCTCTGCCTAACTTGGCTGGTCCTGCTGCCCGCCGGGTAGAATCGGGGTACCAAAATGTGAGGTTTTAAGCCCAGCCCAGTACCGGCAGCTCAGATGCACGGGGCCGAGACGCTGAACCTGACTCTGACACCGATAGTCCTACATGGGTCGTGTCTTCAGCAGTCAAGGTGAAGCTAGGGCTGGACATCCTCTGGGATGGAGAAGGAGGTCCCTGCCCCAGGCAGGACAGATTCTGTCACCTCAAGAAGAAAGAGCCCCTTGGGGACAGAAAGTCCTCACCAAAGGGGATCCTCCATCACCTCTGTGCCATCCCCAGCTCTTGGATGCAAAGCCAATATTTCTAGGTTTGGCTTAAAATTAGAAACAGGCTCAAGCCGAGTCGTGTTTCTCGGGGT
>NW_009223931.1:506-8176 GCF_000690835.1 Fulmarus glacialis | reverse complement strand
GAGGGGTGTCTTCTGTTGGTTTTTTAATTGAATTTCCTTTAAAAACAATGGTTGGAATTAAGAAGGGGAAAAAAATTGGCATTCTTGACGTTGAAAAAAGTCCCCTATGAAAAACCTCAGAGCTGCAGCTGGTGGCCGAGTCCCCTCTGCCGGGCTGGAGGGGCCCTGCGCCGGGTCCCCGTGTGCTGCCGGGGGGGTGCAGGCAGCGGGGCCAGCCCCGGCACCTTGCAAGGGCTTGGTTTTAGTGAGCACAGGGTGGTGGCCAGCTCCTGCACAAACCTGAGCTGGGTGGCTGTGTCAAAGGAGCCTGGGGGCATCAACCTGCAGGTGATGGACCCTTGCAGCTCTCGCTGTCCTGGGGCCAACTGGGAGATGAGAGAGACTTTTTGCCCCTAAAGACTGGCAGTCTGGCAGGAGATGGGGCAGCAGGTTAATCCCGTTGTTCTTCAAGACTTGTGCATAGCCAGTGAGGTCCCAAGGGACAGGTTGGGAAGTCACCAGGAGTCATCCCGATGACTCTGTGGACTTTGGGTAAAGGCTTGCAGGGTTATGGGCACCCTGGATGCGTGTTCCTTACCTCGCAGCCCAGGCAGGCCGGGAAGACCAGGTTCACCCTCCATCCCTTCATTGCCTTGGTCTCCTTTGGGTCCTGGTGGCCCTGAAACACAACAGGTATCGGAGTGCAGCCATCGCCCCCCAGCTTTGCAGCCGATGCATGAGTGCATGCACCCACCCACCCTTCACCAGCCGTTATCGTTTATCAGGTCCAGGGACCTCTAACAAACACAGACCCCTGCAGACAGGAGCAAAGTGACAGCGAGGGAGCTTGCCAGCAGCCTCCTTCCACGACCCGTGGATTTTAAAGGCCAAACACGACTCCATCAACCTGTCTCAACGTGCCAGAAAACTTCGCTTGCAGCTCCTGCGCTTCCACCTGAGCGTGACTCTATGGGAAATTCCAACCTCCTGGAATTTCCTTTCGACCCAAAGTTGTGACATCTCCAATGAAATAAGGTTAAGAAAAAAGAAAAAAAAAAAAAGAAATGCATTTTGGAAATATTGAGATGAATCTTTAGGAGGGGATTTGCATCACTGATCTCATCAGGAACTAGCCATCGGTGATTGCTTTTCAGCGTAAACCCTCGTGAGCGAGCAGAAAATCCAACCCAGTAATAGAGTTATATTCCTCAGCCTGCAAAGGGCCAAGTCTGCAAAGCTGAAAACAATTATGAGCTAAATCAATTGGAAGAAAGAATTTAAACAGAAAAAAAATTACTCATGGGATGATAGAAAATAGGGCAGAGAGAGGCCTGGAGGGGTCATTTGGTCTTTGTCCTACCAAGCCAGGGTGATAATTGGAAACTGTTAAACACTCTTTTCCTAGAAACCCCAAAAGCCATAATCTCACAGTCGTGCAGAAAGCAAACAACCAGCCAGGGCTACAGGCGACGTGGTAATGCAAAAGGATCAGGAGAGGAAGAGGGGGGATGTTTAGCAGTCCTAATGAATGAGTAATTAGGATCTGCAAATATTATGCAGAAATTAGTGGATTCTGAGCAGATGAACTGCAGCAAGCTCAGGAAAGGTCCCGAGCTGGAGACGGTGAGGGGCTGGGAGAGGGCTACGGGGAGATATTGCGTTAGCTTGCCCTGGGTTTCATCTTCCCTAGATGATGCACATCTCTGGGCGCTGAGAGAATGTGGGGATGGACCCTGGACTCCGGGGACACGTCTCATGTTGGCAAAACAAAAGGATGCAAAGAACAATGGACACCCGGGAGAGCCGAGTACAATGAGGAGGCATTTTTGGGAGGGAACAAGAGGAACCACGCAGAGCAGGGACGCTGCCTGGCCCTGGGTAGCAGAGGCAGGATTCTCCATGATGGAGAAGGTCCAGCAACGTTCAAGAGCTGCTCCACAGGGGGACGTGGGGAGGGAGCCAGGCGAGGTGTGCCCTGTATGAAGGTGCAGGGATGGCTGGTGAAATAGTTTTCATCCCCATAGCATTAAAGAAGGGTGTTACACAACAGCCATTAAATCATAGAGTCACAGAATGGTTTGGGTGGGAAGGGACTTTTAAAGTCCCCCTAGTCCACCCCCCTGCCACGGGCAGGGACATCTTCAACTAGATCAGGTTGCTCAGAGCCCCGTCCAACCTGACCTTGAATGTTCCCAGGGATGGGGCATCCACCACCTCTCTGGGCAACCTGGGCCAGGGTTTCACCACCCGCAGCGTAAAACTACATGTTCTTAAATCCGTTTGCTTGCCTGCTGGAGTTTGAAAAACTGAATATATCGGCAAATAAATAAGCAATAGGAAGCACCTGACTGCATAAATAGATGGTGTTAAGTGCAGCCATTGATTTTCAGTGCCCCAAAAAAGCAAGAGGAAGGTCAAGTCATGCCAGTTTGTTACACTGGAATAATGTGGGTGTGTTTAGGCTGCCCCGTATGACCCAACCCCTTCTGAAATAAAGAACTAATGGAGAATGTATTAAAATAAGTCGATACCGTTAATTTCAGCCTACAGGGCATTACAGAAAGCAGAGCCTGCCAGAGATCCATGGCTTTATAGAGGCGATGGTGAGTTTGATGAGTAGCAGTGGGAATGTCAAGGCAAAGGGGTTTTTCTACCAGCATATCTCCTGCCTGAAGGCCCCATGTGTCCCAAGATGAGCAGTGAAAACTCTGCATGACCCAGCCATGCTCCTGGGTTCAGGTCAAGTTCCTCCCTCCCCTGCTGCACCCCAGCACAGCAAAGGTTGGGCTGCTGAAAACCACTTGCTTAAACAAAACAGATGCTTTCCCACCGTGAGCAAAACTAAAAGCAACCCTGGAAACATCTGTGGTGGGAGCCACCAAGGAAAGGTCTCCCATTTCGTCACCCTGAGTTTGCCCCAAGCATCCTCTCCAAAGAGAAGGGCTCCCACACCGATGGCACTGGAGCAAAACTACTGCTGACACGAAACGTCTTGCTTCCCACACGCTGGCTCCAGCATGGCTCGGCTGAGGTCCCCTGTGCGGGGGCAGCTCCGACAACTTCCATCTGCTCTGGTTTTATGGGCACACTGGGAAATAACTCAGTTCTGTTAACCCTGGAAGGGACATGGGAGCTGCCTGCTCGGGGCACCTCTCGGTGGGATGGGGGTTGGAGCTGCCCTTCCTCCTTAAAATCAGCTGCTACAGTGCAGGCCCCCAGTCCTCTGCCACCATCTCATCTCATCTCATCATCTCATCATCTCATCTCATCTCATCATCTCCTCTTCTACCATCTCAGAAAACCGTCCCACGGGACACTGGGGAGATCAAGGGCATGAACAGGCTAGGAAGGGAACTAAATTTCATGGAGGATGACCTGGGCAACAGACAATCTCATCTGCTCCGTAAGAGCTAGAGGCTGGGAGAACACAGCCAGGGAAGAGATTATTCCCTTTCCCTTATGCCTGGGCTTGGCGATGGGCAGACCCTCGGGCTGATCCTGTTTGCTGGTTCCTAGGTTTTGGCATTCATCCTTCAGAGCTATTCCCACAGTAGTGAGCCCTGTGGTCCATCAGCCACCAGGACATCTCCTCTTGGCTACATCTAGGCAGCTCCATGAGCAGAGATGGTCCCATCCCCAGGGACAGCCGGTGGGATGGGACACAGGGAGCAGCTGGGGTGGAGGACGGAGGAGGACTGGGAGGGGTGGTTGGGAGAGGCTGAGCAGCGCCGCAGACACCGTGCCAAGCTGTTCCCCACCCCACAGCGTTTGAGGGGTGCACCCCTGCTTCACCCTCCTGCCTGCACAGGGCTGGGCTGCTCGCTGCATCAGCGGAGGAGAAAAACCCTCCAAAACCATCAGGATGAGGACTTTCATGACGTGCACAGATCTGACGGCCAGATGGGACCATTGCAATCACCCCGCCAGGCCTGCTGCGAGCCAGCACATCCCACCCAGCGAGTTGTGCAAGCGGCTCCGGGCGGGCGGTTGACGATCCCGGGCATCCTCCCTCCTGGTGACACCGTTATTTAAGACCCCGAGCCCCTCTGTGCTGCGAGGCCAAGCCCTCTCCAAGACACGTGAGCTGCTTGGCATGGTCGGCTGCTGGAGACGAGCCTGGGGACCTCCCCAAGCTGCCATCACCAGCAAATAGCCTCAAAAAGCCAGAGCCCGGGGTAGCTAAGGTCTTGGGGGAAGGAAAATGCACCCCCAAGCAGGCAGCCCTGCATCGCCCAGGACTGGTGCAAATCCAGCTGGGAGCATGGTGGATTCATCCAAGGACATTTGGAGCCGGGGTAAAGCCAGCTGGGCACAGGGCTCCTAAATTATCCACGACCCATCGCTGCCGAGACTGCGGAGAGAAAGCGGGGAGGGAGGAGGGCTGGGGAGAGAGGGAGGTGGGGGCTGCCAGGAATGTGTCAGAGCAGCGGCTGATAAATCAGGTGCCGGCCCGTTGGGAGGGGATTTGTTTTGCTTTCTGCTCATGTTAATTGGAGTAACATGGTGCACGAGTGTCAGGCTCCGTGACAGCCCCCTTCCTTGGCGGCTTCATCTAAGAGAGGGTGATGTCCTCCCCATGGCAGTGGGGGGAAGAGAGGGTATGGGGGTGGGTGGGCAGCTATGAAAACCTCAGTGGGTTCAACGTGGTCCCAGCAGCCCTGAACCAGGCATCGGGAGCCAACGTCCCCCAAGGACCAGGGAAATGACCCCAGTGAGCTGCTGGTACCCAAGGGTGATGGTTGGCCTGGATGGGGAGATGTAGCTGCTGCGGTTCAAACCACATCTGTCCCCTCTCGGCTCAGCAGACGGCCAGAGAGAGCAAGTGCCTTGGCGTCAGCCCCTTCCTTCCCCATCTGGTATTTCAGCTGGAAGCACCAGAAATGAGCAACAGCCCATTGCATCTCCGCAGGTGCAACAGCCTAGAAGTGGGACAGCAACTGCCCCCCAACCTCTTGCTCTGCCCCCGAGAGCTTGCACTGGGTTCTTCTGTGTTTCTTCATGGTTTTTCCCCCTCCCATGGCCAGTTCATTCGCTGGGGCTGTGATCAGGTCATGGCATTTAACAGCCACAGAGGCGTCCTGCGTGAATTTGTCCAGCTCCTTTTGGACCCGCTTGGGTTTCTGCCTCCACCAAGTCCTGCAGCAAGGAGCTCCAGCTGGGTGAAAAGGTGGCATGTGGGAAAGGGCTGAGCCTCTCCTGGGCTTGCTGCCCACCATTTCATCAGGTGTCCCCTTGCTCTTCTGCCATAAATCACGAAGCTGCTCATGACTTTGCTGGCTCCCATCACAGCCCTGCTCGGCTGCCCCGGTTCCTGAAAAGCCCGACCCTTTCCCTTCCCCATCATCCCACGAAGCCAAGCTGCTCCCAAGCAATGCAGCTCCCTTCGCTCCCTCTATTTTAGCCTCTAAGATCTTTGAAGCAAAAGCCACCTTTCCCTTGGTGCAGCACAGAGGGACCCTCCTCTTGCTGCTCCCCAGTCTCGTCAGGCAACCAGACTGGGGTCCACCACAGCAGAAGTGGGTTTCTCCAGTGCAGGCATCTCCACCTGAGCTGGTCCCCTTGGAGCTGGGCTGTCCTAGCAGTTCTAGTGCTGTGGGATGCAGAGAAGTGGGTGATCCCACAGCAGCAAGACAGTAAGATATGAAACAGCTGGAAATTCTTGACATCAGAAAGGAAGAAATGTCCAAGCAGATGGTTAACCCTACGCTCATGAGATAACGCTGTGACAAATGGCTGGACCTTGCAGATAATTACGAAAAAGGGAGTGGATGCTTAGCAGACTGAGGGGGGGGATTACCGAGGCAATCATATAAATACCAAAAAAAGGGATCAGCAAGACTATGGTCAAGAGTTAGCAGGGATGGGGGGGTTTATTTCACCATGATGAGGGCAGTGAAACCTTGGCAGAGGTTGCCCAGAGAGGTGGTAGATGCCCCATCCCTGGGAACATTCAAGGTCAGGTTGGACGGGGCTCTGAGCAACCTGCTCTAGTTGAAGATGTCCCTGCTCACTGCTGGGGGGTTGGACTAGATGGTCCCTTTAAAGGTCCCTTCCAGCCCAAACCATTCTGTGATTCGATGATTTGGGAGGGGCTGAGTGTGGTAAAGGAGGAGAAGATGGGAGAGGGAAAATGGAGTAAAGGGGGTCCCTTCTAAAGCGAATTATGTGATTGATGATGACTGAGGGTACTGGTGGGCAGCCTTCTGCTTGATCACTGCAGTATGAAGCAGGGCAAAAAACCTACCGTCTCTGCCACGCTTGGTCTGGTTCACTTTCATGGTCAGGAGGGACCTGGCAGAGTTTTTTCCTGGCATCTTTGAGGGAACTTTGGGAGCTTTCTTCCTAACATGGATGGAGGAGCATTTGGAGAGTCCAAGAGTCCAAGGTGATGGAGACACCTGAACACTGCAGACACCTAAACAGTGGTGCCTGGTGGATTTGATACACCAAGGAGTACCTGAGACATCCCCACGGGACATCTCCATGCCACAGGGACCATCACCACCACCCAAAGCACCGAGGACACCCCCCTCCTCACGACAGCTTCATGCACCAGCAAGGGAGCTGCTTACAAGAGGTGCTCGGCTTACCCCGTATCACAGAGATGTTCTTCAGCGCGACAGAGTGCTCCCAGTCCTTCAGCCGCAGGTCCTCCGTCACGTTGTTGAGGATGGCCAGCTCGTGCTTCAGCTGCTCCTCCATGGCTATGTGGATGAGGCGCATCTGCCGGGCATCTTCGGTGGCGTTGCTGATCAGCACCTGCAGGTCCTGGATGCGGGTATGGTGGATGTTCACGTCGTAGGAGAAGGTCCTGTTCATGGTGTCCATGGCCCCGTTCATGGCCATCACCTGGTCGCTCAGACTCTCCACCCTGCTGCCCAGGTGGCTCAGGAGGTGGTCGTGGTGCTGCAGCAGCAGCCGGCTGCTGTTGCCTTCCACGGAGAGCTTGTACATCTCCTGCTGAGCCGTGTCGCTCTGCTGGGTCAAGCTGTCCCAGAGGTTGGACACTGCCTTGTCGGTTTGGCTGGCCTGGGTCTGCAGGCTCCAGAGAAGCCCTTCCAGCTTCTGCAGTGACCCCGTCATGAGGAACAAGGAGTCTGAATGGTTCTGCAAGAGGTCCTGGAGCCTCCAGATGTGATCCAGCACGTCCGCCTTCAGAGGTAGGTGCAGCAGCTTCAGCTGCATGTCCCGAAAGCTCTCGTTGAGGCGGTTGACGTTCCCCATCAGCGCCTTCAGGTCCTCGGGGGAAGTCTGTGGTCTGGAGACTGCAAGGGATGGAGAGGAGGGGGCATCAGAAACCACTCCGAGTAGGGGGCATCAGAAACCACCCCATGGAGGTGGAGACCCTCCTGAGAGGTGCAAGGCCGTCTCCTCCCAAGGAGCGCTTGGACATCCCCCTGTTCCTTGGTGCTTGGAGGTGGAAGCCCTACCTCAAACCCCAAAAGGTTCATCCCATCAGCCCCTCTTTGGCCCCACGGTTTTCTCCATGGTTGGAGAAGGCTGGTTGCTGAAGGTCTGGAGAAGGAGACACCTGGCTCAGGAAGGACAGCAAAGGCTCCCAGCAGCTCTGGGCTTCAGGGTGGCTCTGGGCTTTGCCAGATGGGTCACGGTGCTACAAAGCTCTGCCTCGTGGCTTTGCCCGGCTTGTGTTTGCCTTTGGTCAGAGGACTGGCTGCTAAAAGCATCCGCTT
>NW_009223931.1:0-458 GCF_000690835.1 Fulmarus glacialis | reverse complement strand
CACCCTGCCTCTGCATCCCTGGTGGGAGAGAGCTCCCGGCCACCCAGGCACCCACCCCAAACCCCTCCTGGCCTCGCACCAGCTCCCAGAGCACCGAGATGGGGTTCAGGGAGGGAACCTGGAAACTGGGGTGGGAACCTCTTGCTCTCAGCAGCTCCTATCACTGCTCCAGCAACCCCCTGCCCAGCAAGCCCAGTAGCACCCCTGCCTCTGCATCCCTGGTGGGAGAGAGCTCCCGGCCACCCAGGCACCCACCCCAAACCCCTCCTGGCCTCGCACCAGCTCCCAGAGCACCGAGATGGGGTTCAGGGAGGGAACCTGGAAACTGGGGTGGGAACCTCTTGCTCTCAGCAGCTCCTATCACTGCTCCAGCAACCCCCTGCCCAGCAAGCCCAGTAGCACCCAGAAAAGCCTGATCCTGGACCCCAGCGCCCTGTTGCATGCCTTGGCGCACCCCA
>NW_009223930.1:4069-6679 GCF_000690835.1 Fulmarus glacialis | reverse complement strand
CTTAATGATTCTATGATTCTATGAATAAGAAAATCTTGGGGCAAGGAAGAGGTTGCTCTTGAAGTTACCTTCACCTGCCTTGCTCCCAGTGCTTGATATACTTGAACCAAAACAAGAAGAAAGAGAGCTTTTTGAAATTTCTGTCTGGAATAACCCAGCAAGAAGTATTTATTTCTGTGAGCAGGGAAGTGTATGGTACCCTCCTGATCTGCACAATTTCTCTGTGGTTCCTTCCCTCGGTCATCCATACATTTTAGCAATGCCTTGCTTAAACACGACTCTAAAATTTGCTAATCTGATTTACACATACAGCTAGGGCAGGTCTGGAAGCAGCACAAATGCATTCACCTGGTTCTCTGCTCAGGTTTATGTACTAACAATGGCTTTCTTAATGGAACAGTTCACAATAAAGCAGCACCTTGAGAGTATATGTGAGAGAATATATGTAGGTTGCAACATAATAACATGATTGTTATTAATATTATCATAATGTCAAGGGAACAACAAAGAGTTAAGTACTACAAGTTACACACAGCACATGACGTTTTATCTCTGTGGTGGCCACCTTAATAAAAATAAATGAAGAAAAAGGAAAACTCTCCATTTGTTGCACATCTATAGAGTCGTAGGCAGCTGCTTTTGTCTTTTTGTGTTCTCTCAGAACTAAACAGACATTGATTGTGTTTACTGTATTTGGATCTATACAAATATATGCCCTTTCAAAAATGGTGTGAGTGAAACTCCTTCACTCCATTTAAAGTAATAAATTTTTAAAAAAGAATTAATTTCATGCACTATCCACTTGGTTTCTTGATTTTTCTAGTATGTGTCAAAATATTCTTTAACTGCACATATCGCTGATATCTTCTGGGAAACTGAAACCAGACTGTCTCTACTGAGCTCAGGAAATTGCAAATGTCCTTGAGGCAAAAGAAATGAAATCAGGAGGCCATGGAGTTCCAGCTTACGCTTCAATTTGAATTGTGTTCTGCCATTTAGTTGTTGAAGACCGATTCGGCAGATCAAAGGCTCTACCACTACATAGTTAATGGATAAACATGAAACATGCAGATCCTTTCAGGAAAACATGATAACATTAATGCATCCCTGCATTCAACTCTTTTTTATAAACAATCCTAACTTGGTTTTATTTTCTAAGATACATCATTGCTAATTAGCGGAGATGACAGGCAGCTTCTATCCTCTCCTCTGGCACTGCGGTTACTGTTTCCTCCCTTTCTTTGCTTTCTGTCTCAGTTTCCATGTTCCCCAATATATTTTTTTTTTTAAAATCTGTTGATGAAGAGTGCAAAAAAATGGCATAAAGATGGTTATGGGAAGTCACATGAAAGTATCCTGCCGATAGTGAAAGTTTAAGGAAGGCTACAGGGTGAAGCACATCACTCTAATGCTCTCTCTGTGCCCAGCAGTCTGCATTTCAAATACCTCCTGAGCCGGACTTACTCAGATACAATTGACTAAATTTAGTCAGTTTAGTCAGATACATCTGATTAGATGTGCCTGTCTGCAAGGACAAGAGTAAAATCTGAGTTTTTAACCTTAGGCTTTATTTATAATCAATCAAGTCCTGGCTTTGATTTACCTCTACTAAAGAAAAGAAATAGGAAGAATAAATCACACTTTTTTGTCCTTTGACTATAGATTGAATCTAAACCTTCTTGTTAAAGGTCTAGGGTTACCCCATAGGACATCAAAAGTTGGGCATGGTGGGTTTCTTAGTGTTTAGTATCCTTTGATGGACTATGCATACATACATAAGCATATACATATATATGTGTTTTGAACTCTATAACATTTAACATCCACAATATCAAGCTGAAAAGAGTTCTGCAGGTCAACAATAGGTGTGTGAAGAAACATTTCCTTTTGTTTATTCGTATCCTGCTTGCGTAGACAATATTTTTTATTATTATTATTATTGTTATTATTATTATATGACAGCTTTTCTAATCTGCATATACTGAACTGTACAGAAAGTGCCACGTTCATGTACTGAGACAACCCCTGGACACTCCTTTCAGACCTGGGCAACTCTGGAGAGTAAACCAGTACTAACAGAAGCCTGATTTACTTGCTATTTCTCTTTTATCTTTTAAAAAGGTATTCTAAGAACTTAAATGTCAGCCAATACAATTTTCCCAATCTTTGGCGAGGTTTAGGGGATGATGTAGCAAAAGCCCTTATGTTCTTGGGACATCCCAGAGATCTGTGACAATATATATTTTCCAGGCCCTTGGGAAACCTCGGAACAGAACTGTGTTTGTTTTGAAGATAAACAAATCTAATATTGTTATGCCTGGTGTATCCTACGGGGAAAATAGCTGAAATTTATTACTGGGATCTTGGAGATGAAACTGTAGCATTATCAGTTCCTACTTGTAACTGTTACAGCATCAGAAGTGTGCAAATGGCTCCCTGCCTCCTAGCACACACAAAAGCACAACACAAGAACCCCCAAACTAGGATTATGTGTGCCTTGGGATTTACTGTAAGTGTGTGTTGAGTGTATGGTGGCAGTTCGATGCATTAGTGACCCAAACTGCTGTCCTGGTTTTGGCTGGGGGAGAGGTAAATTTCTTGCTAGGGCTG
>NW_009223930.1:0-3846 GCF_000690835.1 Fulmarus glacialis | reverse complement strand
CAGCATGGGTGGTGAGCAATTGCATTGTGCATCACTCATTTTGTATATTCTATTATTATTATTATTATTTTCCCTCTTCTGTTCTATTAAACTGTCTTTATCTCAACCCATGAGTTTTTCTCACTCTTACCCTTCCGATTCTCTCCCTGTCCCACCGGGGAGGGGGGGAGTAAGTGAGCGGCTGTGTGGTATTTGGCTGCCTGCCAGGTTAAACCAAGACAACTCTTCACTCCATTCCCTCTATGGGGATGTGAGGGAAGTAAAGCTGATCTGTGCAGATCGGGCCTCCAAAAAGAAACTGAAGCAGACTGAATTCAGGTAGTGCTTTCCCTGTCTGCTTGTTCTTGCTTAGCAGGTAAGGGAAAACAGACCACTTGGCAGATACACTCTACTCCTTCTGTAGTTCTCCATTGTCAAGAGTGAAGAAAATGGGATGGGAAATATGAAACAGCAAAACTGCTTGCAGAGAACCAGGGTGACCTATCCCATCTTCAACCAGTGCACTGATTTTCACGGTGCTTTCCACAGAGTGTGATTTGAACCTTAACAGTGCCCCTATAAAATGGTCTAATGAAACCTGAGATTGGATTTCCCCTGAATTGATATCCCCTGGCCACTTTCTACAACAGGAATGAAATCTTGTATTGATTTCTGGGAATGGGTCTCATTCTTATTTTGTTGCTGCTTTGGGATTGCCTACATTCTGTTGGCTGCAATGTTCCTGTTATAGTTTTTTTTTTTTTTTTTTTTTAATCCCCCACTTTTTTCCTTGTGGTGGACTGCCTTAAAGATAGCAAAAGAAAAAAGGAAAAAAGAAAAAGAAAATGTTTGGATCAAGTAATCTCAGTTTAATTGGCATTGCATTCTCTTTTGGCAAGAAAGTAGCCTTGTATTCACTGGGAATAAAGGAAGAAGGAAACATTAAGAGATGGATGGGGTGAAAGACTAAGAAAGAGCTTTTAATTTAGTTTTGAGTCCTGAGTGAGGTTAATGGATTGTGCAAGACTCATAAGAAACTGGTGCAAGATCAAACTGAGCCTCAATTGATTTCTGATTCCTCTTTAAGTTATTTATTTATATAGATGTACCTTTGCTTTAGCCTTATATAAGGAAGGAATACAACTAAATAAAGCAAACACATTAGAAGTTACACTTTGACAGGGAGTGCAACATAACCCCCCCCCTTTTTGGGGCGGGGGGCGGGGGGGGAGAAAAAAGAAAAAAAGGGGAAAAAAAAAGAAAAAAAGAAAAAAAAAATTGTTGCAGTTCCCTCTCATCTCCTAAGAATGTTTTTATTTCTTTTTCTTTTTGGAATGGGACCTCAAAACTTACTGATGTTTCCTCATAAACTTACTAGCTATATTAAGTTTGTAATTGTTCTTTCTCCACATTTCAGGTTACAGCAACCCATTCCAACTGCATCATTAAAAAGGAGCAAGAGACTTGTCTGGAGAAGATACGGCGGGCAGCTGCCCTGAACCCTCTCAATGACTCTTCTCCAGGTGAGTTTCCGCTTGGGATAGACCCTGTACCTTGAACTGATGGTTTCTAAACCTTTCCTGTCATGTCTGCAGGGGTTTCCAGCAATGTCAATGCAAACATCTTACTGTAAGAGGTGCAGTCACTGCAGCTGAATGAGCTTAGAGAAACATTATAAGGGCAAAAAATCGATCAATGGGGATGTACCAGAACAATTGCTGGTTATTACCAGAGGTCAGGAATTTGCTTCTGTACTTTAGGTGATGCAGCAACATATATCTACAAAATTAATCCAAAAAAAAAAAAAAAAAAAAAAACAAAAAGAAAAAAAAAGGAAAGAAAAAAGAAACAGTGTGCCTGGAAAGGCCTTGATAGTGTTTATGTCTTCTGCTGGTGCAGGTGGCACCAGCTATTGGGGACTGGACATAAGACTAAGTGCATCGTTGGTCTGTTCTGCAACAGCTCGTTCCCTCTCATCAGCTCAGTAATAATTTGTGCCTCTCTCTCACATGATCTGAAGACCTTTACAGGGATTAACATTGTGATGACCGTAATCTTGATAAACAATACTTGTGCTATTGCTGAGATAAGAAACTGAGGCAGCAAGGAAAGAAGAAATTAATAGTTTAATATCCTGCCTCGTTTCCCACTGACTGCAGCAGGAGCTGCCTATGGCCAGCACCAATGACAGAAGGGCAAAGAATGACAAAGAAACAAATTGCAAATCAGGGTCTATTTTCTGAGTCCTGTCCAAACTGCTTCTACTGTGACTAGAATTGGTAAAACTGCAGAGAAAAGCAGATAAAACACATTGTGCGTGTGATAAAAGAGGGGAGATTTCTCTCCCCTTTGCCTCACCATATATTTTAGCCCAAAAGCAAGGGAGGGCAGGATGCAGTCTCTGTGTTACCAGAGCACCCTCTGAAGCAAGCCATTCCTGCATTTTAGCTGCTAGGAGTATTTCCATCAGAGTCCTGCTATTCATCTCATACATAAGCTCATTGTTGTTCCGCTTCCCAGCTTTGGGCAAATGAACTGTGTGGTTTGGTGGAACTGAGGAAAGCATGTACTTCAGGCAATTCATTTCAGCCCCAGGGATGTGTTTTTTGAGACCCTCTTTGTGCATTCCAGAAGAGCTTCTTAATTTTTCCCTGGTCCAGAAGTGGCATAAGCAAGGACAAAAGGGAAAAAACCTGTTTCTTCTCCCCTACCCCCAGAATGATGTCAGAAGCTGACCATGAGCCCTACTGCTTATGATTGTGCAATGACTATTATTAAGATTCAAGAATTCATAGATTTTCCCAGGTCAAAAGAGACCATTTCTCCAGCTAATTTGTTCTTTATCATCAAATCCAGAATAACCCTGGTAATTGAGGGACTATCCAGACTAAACCCTACCCCCCTGCCTGCTCCAAATTCAAAGAGCACAGCTCAGAGATAAAGGAGGTCCAGAGCCATTGGAAAGGCTTTTGCATCTCAATGTGATTAAAATGTATCACCCACTCAGGCAGGAAGGGACTGAATCCTTTCAAGCACTAGCTCAACAGCAGAACCCAGCTGCTCTTTATTCTGCTCCCCCAATATTTTTGTATTGAATCACTGTAAAGGTTTTCCCAGGCTCACTGTGCATCTTTTAGTTGTTCACCGCATCCTGTGACAAGTTGCACAGTTTACGTGGCTTTGGGTAAAGAAGCCACATCCCCTCAAAGACATTTATTTTCTAGTGAAGAATTCTGGCATATTTCTTGTTTGAAAGCCATTTCATTCCATGGATCGTGTTTGTTGCCCTTTCTCTCTATGTTTTTTAAATTATTATAGACACGTTTTACATATATTTCATTTCACCTCTGGGACTAGATTTAATTTCCACTCTGTCCCCATTAAGTCCTGACCTTCCAGACTCACCTTGCATTACATGATACTTATTTCAAACCAGATCCTGCCACCCTCATTCCCAAAAAGCCTTATCTCCATAGTTAAAGGATGGGACATCAACAGAGCTCTACCACCTTCTTATTTCTGCTCAATGTCATTGAGATACTATTTACTCTGTTTTGAATGATACCTTATCACTACCTGCTAACAAGAGGTATACAAATATGGGATACTCCATACTGGGTGAATTCACACTCTGCAGTATTTGGGAAAATACCACAAGTATCTGGTTTCTCCAAAAGCATTTTTGCCCCTGGTTTATTGCTGGAATGCAGCACTATTCACCAAAGCTGAACGTGGCATTTAGGTTAAGTTAAGTTATCAAGCACTGTTTGGAGAAGTTTCATTACGAAACTCCCTGAAGAAGTAGTAACTGCCCATAAATTAAGCAACGTATTTGCAGTGTGTTATCATAGAATCATAGAATCATTA
>NW_009223929.1:152319-154604 GCF_000690835.1 Fulmarus glacialis | reverse complement strand
AGGGCAAGGCACCTGCGGGCGGGCCCCAGCACCGGCCCAGGGTGTGAGGGAGCCCCGGGAGCGCCTCCTGCTGCAGCCGGGCCCGGCAGCTGCCTGTGAGGTAACCCCGGCTGCCGGCGTGCAAGGCTGTAGCTGCTCCCCGCCCTGGCTGTCGCCTGTTGAGATCAGAGCTGCTGCGTTCATTAATTTGTTCCTAATGAAAGTCCATTTTAGCTCTCCGTCCAGTCCTATCTCGTGTACGTTTCCAGACGCTACTGCTTTGTCCCTGACTCCTGCCCTGCAGTTCAATGTTGGGGGAAAAAAAGGCTCCTGGACAATTAATCCTTCTTCAATTAAACTGCAGCCATTGATAATTTCTGAGCCCTCATCTTTTCTGTAACTTAATTGTAGTGATTTAGCACTTCCAACCTAAGTAGTGTTCAGTTATATGTAATAATTGGTATCGCAGATGGGCAGGCCTTGATTGAAGCGGTGGAGTAGTTTATCATGGTAGGGGAATCTCATTATTGGCAAGGTAGAGTGGTGTAGGGTATGAGGGTCAAACTATAAGGTTGATAAAGAAATAAAGCAGTTATTATGATTGCAGAGCTTTCTTTTGTGGTCTGGAAGTAAAGCAGTGGGCCTCATCGTCCTTTTTGTGAACCTTTTGCAGATACCTGTCTTGTCTGGCATTAATTTAAATTGCTACTGGTAGGCTGAGATAGCAATACCTTCCACCTGCTCCATTCTGTCTTTCCATCCACTGAATAAAGGCAGTCTGCCAGGAGACGGAGATGTTAGGCCTGCTTAGGCCTTGTCTCTGTTCATTTAACTGAAATTGAGTGTACTGTTTTGATTAGCTAAATGTATATCTTTAAGCTTTCTTAAACTTCGTTTGAATCGCTTTAGTTTTCCTTGGCAATTTACTGAATGAAGGTAACCAAATTAGAGACAGCAAATCTACTTAGCCAAATTAGTATAAATTCACTTATAACAGACAAGGCCTTGGAAAGATGGTAGATATTGATGGTGCCACATTTGTCATTTTATTGTTGTTCAAATACCAGGAATCCCTTTGGCTTCAATTTTGAAAAGTTTGCTTAATAGTTTGACTAGGTGCCCTTGACGCCACAGAATATTTTGCCATTGATATTGACTGTTAAGAAAGTAGTTCCTAAATCTGCTTAAAATCTAAGGGTGGAATTTGGTATGTGCATGTTGAAATTATTTCTGTTGGCATCTTTAGGCACCTCGCACTTGGTTTATATTCCTCGTCTCCAGGAATTTAAAGGTTTATTTTGCAGGATGTTTTCTATCTTCTGATTTTTTTGATAACAATGATTAAAGATGAAGTGATAACACTAAATTTTGTGAGAGGCAGTAAAATTGAGTTTAAAAGGAGGTTGTTGAGGGATGTACTTGTACAATAGCAAAGGAGCAGAAATAGCTCCTTTGTGCAAAAAGAGAGGATGTCTGGAACATGGCCAATGTTCATATTGTGGAAAGTACATCAAACTGTGCTAGGAGACATCAGGTGGCAAGGGTTTTAAGGATCTGTCTTAGCATAAAAAATGGATTCTAGGACCACAGGATAATTCATGTGAGAAGGGACTTCAGGAGGTGTAAAGGAGGGTCAGCTATGAGGCCAGACCGGGTTGCTCAAGGCTGTATCCAATTAGGTCTTGAAAACATCACAGGATGTGAAGACTGTAGAGCCTTCTGGGCAAACTGTTCCAGGGCTTGATTGTCCTCATGATAAAAAGGCTTCTCCCTGTATCTAGTCAAAACCTCTCTTGCTTCAATTACCATAAGTAGCGTGTTTCTGTCGTTGGAAATACTTTTTGCCATGGAGGACCTGTATCTCAGGGACACTGAGTGCTTCCAGTTTCTACGACATCAGTAGGAGTAGTGTGTCCTTTGTGCCAGTTAGATTCCTGGTAATAGGAGTCAATTTTGACCTAAATTTTGACAGGGGGATGAACTTAGCTCTGTTCTTAAAAAGTAGTGAATAGCAGTGGTGGAAAGGGAGATTCATCAGTCAGTCTTCCAGCTAGCTTGGGTATCAGCTGTGTAACAGCATGGCTCTCGTGTATTTACCTGTGTTGGGGCAAGCTTTGTGGCCTGCCTGCGCACTATCTAAGCTAACAAGTTTAGTGGTAGATTGGGATATTTTTACCATTCTGTTGTGACTTCAATGTAGACATACTTCTGAAAGGCTAATAAAACATTACAATGTCAGTACGAGATGAACTTTGAAAGGTGTTTCTGTTCTTTCTTTTCCTACCATTTAAAAAAAAAAAAAAAAC
>NW_009223929.1:47898-152302 GCF_000690835.1 Fulmarus glacialis | reverse complement strand
TGCTGAACTGAATCATTACTGTGGTGTTTAAAAATGGGCTTCTAGTGGAGAAGATTAATCCTGTGTGCTTTTTGTTTCCCCTTAATTTTTAGGGGTTGGAAAGACTACTCTGATCCAGAAAGTCACTCAAGCTCTAAAATCCTCAGGCATTCCCATTGATGGATTTTATACAGAGGAAGTTAGAGAAGGTGGCAGGAGAACAGGATTTGATGTTGTCACTTTGTCTGGAAAACGAGGACCTTTATCTAGAGTCAGGTACTGAGGTTTTAATAACCGTAAGTGGCTTATTGTTTTATGCTTCTGCTCCAGTCTGTCGGCATGTTAAATGCTCCTCCAGAAGGTGATTTTTGGCACATATATGGCTTTCATGGTCAGGTTCTTTGTTCAGTTCTCGTGCCCTGGCTGATACCTGTATTGTGTATCTAGATAGTGTCTCTACTGCGTAGTGAAATATTGAAAATGTGCTAAGGAAGAGTGTTCTCTCTTACTGCCTATTTTACACCAGATAGAGGGGAAGCACTGCTGAGCCTTTTATTGTGAGGCCGAGTCTCTTTGGGATACAGTAAGTAGCTTATTGTTGGCAGGGGGGAAGATTTTTTGTTTCTGCCAGCTAATTTATGGGGACAGAAGTGGAAAATGAAAGGGAAATTGCATATAACATTGTTTTAAAGAGTTTGTTGTTTTAAAAGAAACTTGTTTTAAAACTGACTGGCCCACAAAACCCACATGGGAATTTTAAGAAAAAGAAGGTTTCAGAGCCCCGCTAAGAGGGGGGCCCCTGAAGTGCAGAGGGGCTCACAGTCTCCCATGATTCACTAGACTTAGCTTTTCACGCTTTGTGCAAAACTTAGTCTAGGTCCAGGTGTGACGTTAGCACCTCATTCAGACATAGTTGATCTGAATAAATAATTTGCATGCTGCTAATAAAGGAGGTTCACCTAGCATAGTGTGATGCAGCACATGCAAACTGAGTGTTTCTCCAAGATTGTTTAAGGTTTTTGCAGCCCATACTGAGATTCGGGCTACTGCTGTGATGCTGTCTGTAGTGTCACATTACCAAATTCAAAGATCTGAACTGCAGGCATGTGTTTTGATTTCAGTGTAAATATACCTGCTGGCTTTTAGATTCCATTGTCCTTCCATACACTATTCAAATTTGAGCTTCCATAGTTGTGAAGGTGGCTTGTGGTATATTTATTATCTTAAAGTATGCTATCTGCAATATGACTTAATGGATGGTTTACAGAGTTTCTTTATTTTTCTTAGAAGAATTAAGGGGATTTGACTTATTAGGATAACTTCTCATAAATCCACTTGAAATGACTGCAGTAAATTCTCACTAAACTCATTACTTAAAAGGAATTGTGTATCTGTTTTTCAAATTCAGTTCTGATTCTTCTACTTCAAGACGTGAATATCGGGTTGGACAGTATGTTGTGGACCTTCTTTCATTTGAGCAATTGGTTCTACCTATGCTGAGAAATGTGAGTATTCTATGAAAGCTGCTGAAAAATGGATGCTTTATGATAATCAGTGTTATTGGAAGGCCCTTGTAGAGCACTAGTTTTTGATATTAATAAATGGCCTGTTTCTTGGGTATCACTGATTCTGATTGACTTCAGGATCAGGAAGCTGGAGTGGCAAATCTGGCTTGTTCTCTTGTGCTTATTGTGGTGTTGGAGAGATTGCAATCACCTCTCATTCTTGATCTGACATCATCCTGTGAGCAAGACCTCCTTGGCCTGAGAGATAGCTAATAGGAAGTTTCTTGCTATACCACTGTCTTGCGTATTGGAAAGGAAACAAAATGTACGAGTGGCTTACCACGCAAGAACTGGGTGGAGTCAGTGGGTCCAAGAAAAAGGCTTTTGCTGCTGCTCTTCTTCTTTACAGCCTTTTTTTCCCCTCTTCCTCTGATTCCCATCTTCTTCCAGTAGAAGCATTTGTTTCTTGAATCCAGTGGTTATTTTTGATTACCACTGTATAAGTACCTGCAGACTGGTAGGTTTTAACTGATAATAGCAGCCTGATAATTTGAGATTTAGCCTGCTGCACAAGGAGTGCTCTGTGACAAGACTTCCCACACAGTCTTTTTCCTATCCTTCTCCTAACATTCTGTTACTGCCTTTTTCCTTCTCCTTCCTCTCTTTCACTCCAACCTTTCCCCTCTCCAAAATTAAACAAGAACAGATCTGATTTTGACAATAACATATCACAAACAGTGTGCAGCAGCTGCTCAACTGTACTACTAAAAAAATCCTATTGTGATTTTTCTACACTGCCAAAGCTCAAGGGGCCAAGGAAGAAGGGACTTCTTAGTGAACTTCGAAAGAGCAAAAAGCCGAAGAGGTGCAAGGAGCAAAAATGGGATTGAGGATCTGATTCTTGTTTTTGTCACGGAACATTGAATTCTGAGTGTCGGGATGTAGGGAAGAAAAGACGTTGGGGGCAAGGAAGAAAGGAAATGTGAATAAAATGGGACAATTTTTATATGTCTAATTTCACTCTGATTTATTATATTAGTAAATAGAAGGAGAGTTTAATAAAAAAGACTTCATTAAGCCAGCACTGTGCTCGGAATCCTTTTACTGCTTCATTAATGTGAAGTCCAGGAGAGATCTTGTTAGAAGGGTGTTAGCAGTGTTGAATTTTTCTGGTTGTTCTATAGCTTTCTGCAAGCATAAGAGAGCAAAGAGAAGAAGAAAAGGGGCCAGCAGGGTTGGACAGTGCATGATCCTGTTCTCATTGAAAGTGCTGTTAATCATTTTTGTGGGAATGTGGTCGTGCATGTAGGTGGCACAAAATGGGAGAGGAGGAGAGTGAGGAAGATCATAGAACTGAAACAAGAAGAGACAAATGAAAAATGAGGGCCCGAGAGTCATAGGTATGGTCTGGTTTGATCACAGAGCAGCACGGAGTGGGCGTGCCCATTCAGTCTTGAGGACAGCTTTAGCTCTTAAGGCTTGGATCTCGCTCACTCTGGTGAGAGTAGGGGTAGATCCTACCATGGATGATCTCTCTGGTTCTGGAAATTTTACCAGGCAGGACTGAGGATTTTTTCCAAAGCAAAATGCCCTGTTTCTCAATGTGTGACATCATGACTAGTATTGGCTTTTTAGCTCACTGATCTATGAAAGGATTTTTAGATAAAACAGCTACTCAGCAGGGACTTAGCTTGAAAAGATTTAGCATGCATGTTGTACAGTTCTTCCACTTTCCCAGAAGCAAATACTTTGCTTTCACAAGGGAAAAGATTTCAATTTTTTTTAAGTTCTGTATAATATGGCTGGTATTGGTATATATTCATGGATCTACAGTGATGTTTTGACTTAAGTTGATTTCCTCCTCACTTCTGTAAATAATGGAGTACAGTTCTCAGTTACTTTTACCAAGAGAGGGTAGGCAGTGCACTTCCTTTTCTGTTGAGTAGTTCCTCTGCTTCCAGTAGTTCCTTGCCTTTCCCTCAATGGCAATCACCTGTGTTGTCTGCTAGACTTCCCTGCTGCTCACACCAGTCTGCAGCATGGTACTGTTTGGCACAGTATTCATGTCATGAAAAAAGCAAACAAACCACAAATGTGAGCAACCTGATCTAGTGGAAGATGTCCTTGCTCACTGCGGGGGGGTTGGACTAGATGACCTTTAAAGGTCCCTTCCAACCCAAACGATTCTATGATTCTATGATTCTAATCATTAGTATGGTGCCTATCCTATGATCCAGGGGGATGGCTAGGACTATAGAATAAGCTATAACTCGACAAACAAATGGAAGATGACTGTTCTGGTGTGAGAGAGACTTAGAAACGGCTTGGTTGTTATCCAGATAGCCTTGGAGAAAGCTAGTTGTTATGAGAGAAATGCTAGTTTTGACCTTCCTTTGACCCAGCTACAAGAGGAGAAACTTCCAAATCTAGATTTAATGCAAGTCTTTTTTTTTAATACTTGTGCTGTGTAGATATTGATCTATTCTAAATGCATAATTTGATGGGTAGAGTGAAGTTTTGAAAAATTGGTGTCCCCCGGATTGATTGTGAGCCGCTAGTAGGCAAAGTGCAGTTCTTAATTATCAAATAGCTCGTATGGGACATTGTGAGAATTCTGCTTTGAAGGAAAACTGGTGTTATGAACGTTTCCTATTGTAGTTGGTATTTATGCTGTAAATATACAGCATCTTTTATCTTTCCAAAAATCTGTGCTGAAATAGAAATGACAGATTTGTAAGTCTGTCAGTTACCAGCAGCAGCTTTGACTCTTCCACTTTTCCCGGTATTAAAATGGAATTGATTTCTTTTGGAGGTATTTCTTTTGTTAGCATAGAAGTTACTTCTGTTGCTTGTTCTAAGTTCTGTGTTGTTTACAGTCTCTTGATGCACTTTTCCATAGATAAACCATGGCAGCGATGCAGAGAAAAAAATTTGTGTCATAGATGAGATTGGTAAAATGGAACTCTTCAGCCAGGCTTTTATTCAAGCTGTTCGTCAAACGCTGACTGGCTCAGGGACCATGGTGCTTGGAACTATTCCAATACCTAAGGGAAAGCCACTGGATCTTGTTGAAGAAATAAGAAGTAGGAAGGATGTTAAAGTGTTCAATGTGAGTAATATTTAATATCCTTAAAGAGCCTTCTGTTCTAGGTTGCTGGTTTGTATTTGGCTCTGTTTAAAAACTAATTGTTACTACCAATTGATAGCTGTGGGTAGCTTGTATGAAATAGTTTTTTCGCTTCCACTTTATTCTTAATGGGCAGGTGTTCGCCTTATTAAAAAAAAAAAGTCAATTTTGGCACTTACTGTAGCAGTCTCACACAGCTGGCTTTGCTTGTGAGGGGCTGTAGAAGTAATGATACAGTTGTTCTAAAAGATTTTCTTGCTGTAGTATTATTGCCGTATAAGTATTTATTATTCCTAAGAGTTAAATCTTTCAAAGTACGGTCAGATTTTTAATATTTTTTTTTTCCAGACTGGCTCGCAGAAATATTACCAGTAATCATATTCAAGGGGAAAAAAAAAAAAGAAAAAAAAAGGCAGTGGTGGAGTTTGCAGAAATGATTTCTAGAAGAAAGACACTTGTAAATAGAGTGTACTTTCTCTGGAGTCAGTGAACCAACTTTGGAATTCATTATGTTATTTTTACAGACATAATTTTCAGAATATTAGGGCCTCAAAGTGCATTTCTGATCAGTTACAGGGAGGTTCTCAAAAACTTACCACAACAAAACATAGCCTGTTCACAGGAATACATGTATGAGGTTTCCTTAACATCTGTAAGTGTCCTGGATGCTTCACAAAAACAAGCTAAATGAGCCCCCACTCCTTTGATTTATTTTTCTGCTTAGTGTGTACTATTTGTAGTAGAGAATAAAGCTATATATCCAAAACTGAACTCTGCATTTCTGTAAGTTAGAAATTCAGTAAGTGGGACTTACACATCCTGGCTTATTAATAGGGGTAATATGCTGTAGAGCAGTATACTGTTGCAGCCTGTTCTTTATCAGATGCACATCACAGTGAGAATGTTTACTTTGTTTTCATCCAAGTGAATGAGGAAAGAAAAAACACTATCTCAACAACTTTATACTGAATTATCTTAATTACTGCAGAGAAAGCAAAGCCTCCATCTTCTTTTTTCCTCTTTAAAGTGAGATTAATAAAACTGCAGAGCTCAGAAAAGTTCCTCAGCTTTCTTTTAGTTGGTGGTCCCATCATCATCTTCAATTTCTGTTTTTTAAATTAAATGCCTTTTTAATTAAGTGCTAAAGGAATTCTAGGAGCAAAGACGAGAGAAGATTCCTTTCCTCACATAAGCATTCAACTCCTACCTTTCCTTTCAGAGATAAAACGCCAGGTTTCCTACTGACAAGCTGATGTGTGTTAGTTGTCAGGCTAACTCCATATTAAGGCATGCAGGTGAATGTGAATTTTGTATGACTTGCTTTACAGTGGTAGGACTGGGGAAGAGGGAATGGAGAATGCCTCACTGAAAATAACCATCATTTGGTGCTTAGGTTGCAGTCACAGCAAGGCAATAGTGTGCATTTGGTTTTCTCAGGAGAGGAAACAGTGTGCTAGAAAACAGCATTTGGCTTTTCAAGGAAGCTTTTGAGGCTTCCGCTGTCTGTTTTTATCAGGTGATGTTCTGAGGGCATGTGCCACTTAGCCCTGGGTTGTTGGCTATATCTGTCTGCCGATATCTCTCTCTTAAGTACTGACTATAGCCAGCAAAAGTCTTCCTGTAAATTTCAAGGGAGCAATGTTTTCTCTAGCTAAAAAAACTACTAAAAAAATGAGCCATCCTGTTTATGCTGCTGAGATTAGGACGTGCAGGTTTCTTTGTTTAAATAGAGTTCTCTGGTGAATCTGTTAGCCAAAAGCATGGGTGTGAACTGTGTGACAGACTGCAACAGTTCCCAGGTGGCAGAGACCTGCTATGCTAAAGTCTTGTGCAGGAGGGCATCTGTCTCACTTGCTCCAGTGACACACTACATGCTCTTTCCCAGCTAGTTAAAATGTGTGCATGAGCAGGAACAGAACCTGCCCGTGGGGAGTCAGAGGTGTTACTAGCTGAAGTAAATACTGGATCACCAGCTATGTTCTTCAAGGGCTGTGGCATGGGGAGAACCTGGAGTGCCCAAATAGCTCATGGTCAGTAATTTCTAACTAATTTTTATGGTGCCTGGAAGTGTACAGAAGTGTGTGGCTACCTTCCAAGAAAGTTCTGCCTGCTTTGTCACTTAATATGGAGTTAGGCTGCATTCAAGTAACTCAGCAGAGTTTTCTTATCCTTCTCTTAATGTCACAAGGACAGTTCTGATGTTTGACTCTGCGTGCATAGAGACAGCTGTTCGGGGTTTTACAGTCCCTTCTGTCTTGAAAGCCTATTCAGTTGGTGTAAATGGGCCCAGATGCCCTAAAAGCAGTTGAGGATTTGGTCCCAAATGTTTAATTTATTATGTTTAGAGCACTTAACGATAGGAGCTCTGATATTTCACACGTTTCTTTTCCATTGTTGCCCAATTACATTTTGCTGAGAACTAAACTTTCCAGTGAAACTTCAGAGGCTCTTTTTGCACTGCCCAGGTTTGTGTAGTTTTGCAGACACGGTGTCATAAATAGGATCAGATTATCCTTAGCAGCTGGCACATACTCATTTTCTCCCATTTTCGCATGCTTATTTTTGCTTCCATGAAACCCATTAATGAAGTTTAGTTGTATATGCCTTTTAAGAAAGAAAATAAATAGTTAAATGGATCAGAAGAATAAAAGGTTCCATTTGAACAGACTATACAAGAGGGTTTCCTTGACAGTACTTGAACAGTTAGGGGAAGAAAGCTTTTGTCCTCTACTATTGCCTGCTTGGAGTCTAGGTGGTAGTTTCTACCAGATTACCTAAATGCTTAGTATAAGCAGCATCTACAGTTATTTTCAACTCCCTGTCTAAAAATCTACCCATCTGTTTGTACATTCAGTACAGATACTGGGAGATTAGTTCTCTCTGGGAAAGGTGCCTGCACAGAATGTCTCCAGATCTTAAGAGGAGACTTATATCTATCAAGCAGCCTTTGTAAAACAGTTGTGAAAATTTCCCAGCACTTGGCACTTTCTCTCTGCTGCTCTCACTGGACTTCTGGCATGTAGGTATGGAAAAGGGATAGATAAAATGTAGTATTGTTTTTGTTGGCTGTGAGACAGTGGGAAGAGCTATTAAATGTTCAGAAGGTCCTTTGAAAGTCAGGATATCAGGACACTTGCTGTGAGATTTAGAGTTTGGCTGATCTATGCTCTCTGCTTTGTTTACCTTGGGGTCTCTCAATAGCCTTACTGAAGAGCAATTCCAGTCTTTGTTGTCTTGCTCTCTTTGTTATTGTGGGGTTTTCTGTTTATCTTATAATAGGCTTGGAATGATACTCAATAAAAACAGCAACATTTTCAGGCAGATTTCTCTTTCGTTCCTTTTTTTAATTTTTTTTAATGTCACTTTTTCATCAGTCCCATGTTGATCTGTTCTCTTGAATTCAAGTGGCATAGGCAAGACCACCGTCTCTAGGTTTTACGGTGTTGGTTTCCAGCATTTGGATAGAATGTCTGTGATTGTAAATAGCAGTGGGTTCCTAGGGCCAAATTCTTCAGGTAGGACTGTCACCTATTTAAAAATAATAATAATAATACTACTTTCTCCTGTTCAGTATTGACTGTAGTACTGGAAGGGATACAAACCCTTGTGCGCAGATCTTAAATGCAGCTACAGGGAATGCAGTGAAACCTTCCTGGTAGAGAGTTTTATGCCATGCATAGTGTGGTGTCTCTCCTTCCTTGTCAAACAGCATTTCTCAAACTTTGTTAAAAATATGAACCCTCTCACTTTTTTTTGGCTCATCTGTCTTTGATTTCTTCTGCCCTCTCTGCAGGGATCTGAACAGTGGGGAAAATTTCTTAGGCTTTTTAAAATGAGGCTTTTGCTGACACTTCACAATTGCTTGTTAACCCTTTCACCACCCCAGCCATCTCCCCAGGTTTTGGTTGAGTTAGTAATGCATGGCCCTGTGGGTCACTGGACTCTGTATCAGGACCCGCTCTCTCAAGAAGGGGTAATTTACACACACCCTGCCCCCGCCAGCTCTGTGCTGTATCATTGCTGCACCTGGGAGCTGAGCTGACTAGCAAGTGCTAGCATTTGCTTGGCAGGCTGCAGTAATCTGCACATGCTGCAATGCAGATGAGCATGGCAAAAGACAGGACACTGGACTATATGGATTTTCACATGTACTGGTCTTAAAGCCCAACATTTCCATGGACTGGTCAACCACAGGCGTACCTCAGTGTGCCACAAAAGCCCCCCAGCTTTCTCAAGTAGTCTTGCTTCTTGTTCAAGGTGTTTCTATCCTGCAGTGCTAAGGTTTCTCAGAATCCAGAGTTGCGCTGCTAAGCCTGTTTTAATTTTTTTTATTGCAGATGTTTTTGACTAGGTCTGTCATCCTAATAAATACAACCCTTTCAAGTACTGAAGGCATAAGAACTCCACTTTATAGCAGGAAAATTATATTTGGTAATTGAAAAGGATTTCTAGTAATGACAAAAGTACATGCTGGTTCTTCGAGTGATTCTTGTTAGTTATTCAAGCCCTGAATAATACTGCAAAATACCATGGGTAATTAAATCAAAGATCACTGAATATTCAATTACATATGCAGGTTTGTAGGTTTAGTTTATTGTGTTCTCAGTAGCAGAAGAAGGCAGGTGTTTGACACTCCACATTCCTCCATTGAGAAAGAAATGCATTTGAATTTCTGCTTTGTTTGTTTTTGAAGTAAACACTGATATAGAGGTTATTCATCAAATTACATCAGTTTTAATTTCTCTTTCTCTAGGTTAGTAAGGAAAACCGAAACAGCATTTTGCAAGACATCTTGGCAGCTGTGGAATCCTGCAGAAAATGAAGACCTTTTCTTGCCTGTAAACACTAAAGCTTTTATTTTAACAAAACATCACAACATTTGGCGGATATTTTAGAGTCTGTCCTTCCTGCTTTAGCCCCTGGAGGCTTTACTGGAGCCTTCAGGGTAAGCAAGGTAAAGCTGGTAATACTCTTTGAAAGCAGCATTCTTGTTTATTCAGGTCACAAGCCGATCCATTCAAAAAATTGAACAGATGCGTAGTTAACATCCAGTTCTAATCTGGGTATTTGGAAGCTGGGTGGTCTGACTCTGATCCTAGTTACACCATGTAAAAGCAATTAACTGTCAAATGTGTTTGAGATCTTAGTCTTTCAGACTGTGGAGTGGACTGTTCTGCCTAGAGAGCAATTCAGTATCTGGAACTTAGCCCTGGTGTAACAGAACAGAACCCTGCCCAAAGTGTATGTGTGCTCTGCCCAGTTTATGTAGAAATATCTTTTCTGTCAGTGACCCAGCTTAGGTGTGTCCAAGTGTGTTTCAGCATGGGTGCTGATGATTCATGAGGTGGAAGGAATAAGCAGATGCTCTCCCTCTACCCTGAGACACCCCTCTCTCCAGTTGCAGTGTAAGAAGGGTTATCTAGAATTTCAAGAAAATTTCCTGTAGCCCCAAGTGACATTTACAGAATTCCACTTCAGGAGGAAAAATAACCAGCTCTACCCTCTCCTAAGTAGCCCAGACAGTAGTTGATAAGAGGGTTGGATTTTGGGTTTATTTTCAAGTTTCTGATGGCAATCCTGCCTTGCACCCGCTTAAAAAAATTATATATATAAATCTTCAAGTCCATGAAGTTCAGTCAAATCTTGACTTGTGTTTTTCATGCTGAGTTTATTAAGTCAGGATCGACTTAATACTGCATTTGTCTATATGGGTTTTACAATCCATTATGTTTATTGATACTTTTTGTTTAATTGGGTTTTTTTCTTTATTCAATTCTATACATGCTTAATGGTTAATGGTGAAAGAAGTGTTTGAAAGTATTAGACAATGTGTTTCCCTGTGAGGTGTGCAGATATGTCCAGGAGGAGTGCTACCGCTTAATCACTTTTGTATGTTGTGAAAACAGAATTCCCTCCCAGATGCACACTTGTTCATTGTACAATTTATGGTCATCTCTGGCTGTAAAAAGTTGTTAAGAATTCAGTAGTTTCTTAACTTTCTTCTGTTCAGTTCAACAACTGTTAAAATGAGCAAACTATTTAAAGGCATTTTCAAATATCATTTTAGTTATTATTTCTGTAAAACTGACACCCAAAGTTGTAGGGGGCTGGATGGGGACAGGCATTTTTACAGGTGCCCTGGAAACAGCTGGGAGCATGGAGGGAATGTCCTTTCTCTTTCCTATATTCAGAATGAGGGTCTGGTGCAAACATTGCCCCTCCACAGATGGTAGGAGGTATGTGCCATGTTAAAGGATGCCATGGCCTTATTCCCTGACTGCCCCATTACGCTACCATTCTGCCCAAATCCGTTTGGATGGTAGTATCATCTTCATCATATTTGGGAAAAAGAGAATTCCTCTCAGGGTCCCCCTCCTTTGGGAATATACAGCTCCTGGCTGCTTTTTGCAAAATAAGGCTGTGCCCTGAGGGTATCACTATCCCTTAGTTACTTCAGGCATCTTACTCAGACAAGACACCTTGTTAGAGGTGAAGGACTTGGGACGAAAGTAACCTTTTTCAGGGCTAGGTGCCATAGGCTTTTGAATAGAAACCTCTCTGCACTTAAGTGTTGGATGTCCTGCTGTTTCAATGTTAAGTCTCTTAAGCTGTAAAATACGCTGCAAAAGAATAGTTCTTTCAATGGTTAAATAATTACCCAAAGTCTATCAAGGTTTTAGTGGGACTGTAGTTGAGTCTTAAATGAGGACTGACCTTTAAAGCTAAATGAAGTGGAGAGGTTTGACACTTCTCTGTAGAGGCTGGGGAGAGGAGTTCCTTTAGGAGTGATGGCAGAGTTCAGTTTTCTAAATTCCGGTTCAGCCAGTATGGTTGGGAGTTCATCACGTAAAGTGGTATTTGTTCCTCATAAAAGTAGATATATTGCCCTGCATATAGTGCCGTGATGCCTACTGTAGTCCCATCATTTAATAGACTGGAAACAAAGAAAAAAGAATCATAGCAAGTTTGGGGAACTTTTGACCAGTGCACTTATAGTACTTTTAAACCATTGTCTTATGGTGCAAGGAAGACCTTTTGTAGTGAGGGTAGTTAGTCACTGAAAAAACTTCCAAAATGGAGGTGGATTTTTCCTTCACTGGAACTGTGAGTGAAGTATCAGCCCTTTTAAATCAAGTATTTTTGCTACTGGCATCAGTGGCTCTTGCTTTCTGCTGCCTGTCTCAAGATTGGTGAGAGTCTTTAATTTGTTGTTGTTCTTTTTTTAAGCCATCTTCTCTGTGAGCCAGAGTGCTTTTCAAGAAAAATAAAGAGAAATTTTTTCAGGAGATCCTAGATGACCTTAACAGTCGTGTCTGGCCTTTAAATCTGAGACAGTCCTGAAGAAATGATTCGCCTGTTTCAAATATACATTGAGTGAGTGAGAAAGTAATATTTCCAACTGAACTTAGTTTTTATGACACCCTGCGTTTACTTTAGAGGTAAAAATTTATTGTCTGGTCTTGCACTAGTAAAATATTTGCAAGGCCTTGAGAGCACTGTAACAACAAACAGAGCATTCACAATTCCCCTGATGGGCCAATTTTACTAATAGCACACATTTGGTGAAAATAACCTCTGATGTACCAGCAAGATTCCAGATGACAACATTGGTGCACCTGCAGGTTTTAATTGGTGCAAAAAAGGGGAGAATATGAGGTACCAATTACTCTCTCGAAGCCCGAGAATCAAGGACGTTTTTGGCAAGGAGGCTTGTAATTTCAACATAAAATTGCACACAGCATGGAATAAACAGGGCCTGCATTATTTATCATGCATTAGACAATTTTTGTCTTGTAAAACTCTGAGAAGTCTGAATGAGAGAGGTGAATCTTTAACACTGGACCTACTGCAAAGTTAATTGTAAGTAATATGTCTGTGTTACAGATTTAAGGATGTACAAGCACCAGTGAAACATTGTAATTAAATACCAGCTCCCAATCCTGTGAGTAATCTAAATATGGCAATAATTGGGTAGTTAAAAAATACACATTGATGAGAAGATGATTATTACATGCTGGAGAATTTCACTGGTAATTCTAATCTTCTAAAATGAGCTGCACAAAATGCAGCTAATCTTTAACTTAAATTCCCCAGCAAGAGAAGAGCAGTCGGTTGGTGGGTTGGAGCCAAACGCAGATGACATTTCTTGCTTTATTCTAATAAATAGCTTTTCAAAAAAGCTGTGAATGACATCGCAGAGACTCCTAAGAACTTAATAGTTTCAGAATGTCATTTATAGATACTGAGAGTATCTGGCCATCTTGTCGACGGGAAAAGTCTCCCACTGGTAAGTCCTCTTTGTTAACATTTGTCTTAAATGAATGCCAAAATTTTCTGTCTATGGGAGTGAGGTGAGACTTTTCAACGAGAACTCCAATGCCTCACATAGAAAAAGTTTGTATGACACTTCAAAATGGAGGGAACAGCAGGACCTCCGGCATTTGTATTTTTGGATGAATGGAAACCAACTTTGTACATTGCGCCCATCACTGTTTCCTACTTGCTTGCCGTGGTGGGAAGCTGCCGGGCTGAAGGCCAGGCTGGGGGCTTGCCAGCGTACCTGGTGGATGTGAGCAGTTCAGCAGCCTGTGGTTGGCTTTAGTAAAATGTTACTAAAAGTCTTTTCACCAGATCTTCGGGCCATGTTTCACCCTTAGGAGTGTAGCACCTGGCTCTTGCTGTATGATGTAACAAGAGCCTATTAGCAAAAGGAAGGATTAGGAAAACAAAATGGGAGGGGAGTAAGTATCCCACATTTAATGCAAGGGCTGAAGTACTGTTTGTGCTTGTTTTACTATATACTCATTATCCTTCCTGTATCCTGCTCTACTGCATGTGTTCCTCTCTGCTTTCTGGTTGTGAGGGCCCCGCTCAGCCACTGTGGATAAAAATCACTCCCAATGTTTCTTTTCAGCAATGGTGATGTTATCTGGGGTTAAGCTGGGGGGAGGCAGATAGGGCCTCTCTCTCTTTGTCCCTTCTGACATTTCTACGAAAGAACTGCATGTACCAAATGCTCTTGTGGATTGCGTGCTTGATTTCCTCAAAGGGTGCATTCAGCTCGCAAGCAAGATGGGAGTGTCACTGCTTTCAGGTTGTAGAAACAAGAAGGTTCTGGGCTGGCTGAATGAGCATCGGGCAGGCTTCTGCCTTCAGCTCCTGCTGAGTAAGTGGCCTCTGCGGCTCTGGAAAAATTCAAGCATAGCACCCAAATCTTCAAAATTGACACAAAACGGAACTGCGTGTAAAAGGTATTTATGTGTTGGTGGTGGCCATCCTTCCTGCATCACAGCTGTGGTAAGAGATCAGATGTGTAATGTAGGCAAACTGTTCAGCCTGAGGAGCTTCAGGGCCAAGTTTTAACAACAGCGTTATGCATTGTGAAACCTATCATCAGTGCCACAGCTGACTTAAAAGCAGTGAAAGTCGCCTTTGCTTTTCATTCAGAGCCCAAAACTGCCCAACAGATGGGGTTCCTGAGGTGTCACAGGTACCTCCATCTTGCAACTCTGAAGCACCTCGTGTGTGAAGTTAAGTATCAAGCTGCTTAGGTCTTTCAGGAATAAAAGTGTGGCTTAAAGCCTTTGTGTATCTATAGGCACTGGTGCTGAGAACAGCATTCTTATGCATTCGGGTGCCTTTTGGTGCTATGCAGAGCTGTTCTGAGCAGCTCACTCTTGAAATTAGGCCTTGTATAAAGGTTAGGTACCTACTTGTTATCTTTGTGTGCATCAGAGCTTTACTCGTCACGTACAGAGTAACTGGGTCTCTCTCTACCTCATGCAAACATGGGGAGAGGTCTAAGGTATGTTTAATCAATACAACCTCATACCTAGTTCCAGGTTTTATTTCTAACCATCAGGTCTGATTATTCTATAGCATTGGTCCACATTTAAAAACACTGCATATAGCAGTAGTCTTATAAATAACAGCAGATGATCTCCAAATTATGGAAAATGTAACATGGGAGAGTTTATGGTGTCATCTTCAATTTATTTTTTTGTCTTTGTTACTGTTGTTAATCGTCATTATTGTGTTTTTTCAACCCACTATGCTACAGTAACAACTTTAAGGCAAAATAAAAACTGTGTAAGACGTGGCTACGAAAAGGAACTAATTTTTGAATCTTACCTTGACTCCTGCTCTGCCCTGCTTGTGCACTGTGCCTCAACAAAGGAGTGAGGACATGTCTTTTCTGGCAGCCACCCTGTGCAGAGGAGGCTGGGCTTCACGGCACACTGCTGTCCCCAAGGAGTTATGCTCCAGTGGCTGGTGGCTTGAACTAAGTCAGGAACTGTGAGGCAGCTGCATGATCTTAGGGTGCAGTACCAGAGGCCATGGAGATGGTAGAGTCTCTTACAGAAGATGTGGTGCTGGGGGAAGGTGGTGTTGCTGGACCTTGGTCTGTGCTAAGCAGATGCAGCGGCTTGCCGCTGGAAGGATTTGTGCAGCTGTTTCCCAATCTGGTTTAATATGCTTGAGTTGGATACATAATTTAAGTTGATTGGGACTACTGGAGTTACTTATTTTTGATGGAAATTCATTCAAACTTAAGTTAAAGATGTGAAAATTGGAGGCCTAAGTGAGGCTAACTGAAAACTTTCCCATATTCAGTGCTTTCGTCAGCCGCCTGTTTGCCCTGCCTCCACGCAAGACAAAGCAATGATGGTTTATCCTAGCAGACTGCCATGCAACAGCCCTCAAGGCAGAAATGGGGCTGGTGGCTGTTAGTAAGAGCCCTCCACCTACCTGTGTAACCTCCAGCCTTCATTTGTAATGAAGCACTTAATGAGCAGGGTGGTGGGAGGAAAGGTGCGATCTGCCAGAAACGGTCAGAAGGGAGCAGCTGAATTCAATTGCCTCTTCCACATCACACCTGGATGCTGCAGGAGACAGTAGTAGGGCCTAAACTCCACTGATGCCCATGTGTCTCAGGGGGCTGTACATGAATACTCTGCTTTTGCCCTTGTGAACATGAGCAGAATTTTGCCTAGGTTGTGCTGAGCTTTATAAATAATCAATTCATTAAGATCTGAACTGAAAGAAAAACAATAGATTTCTCAATTTCATCAGGCAGAAAGCAAGTGAAAACAATTCAAAATAAAGAAGAAAACCCAAAAACTGCTGCCACACAAAACATACTTGGATCATTTTATTTTCACTAGGTGTTATTTAGTTCTACTACTTATAATCTTAAGTGTGGCACAGTAGGAAGCTCAGAATGCAACTGTGTATCGCAGTAATGAGACTTAGCTACAGCATCTCTTGTTAAATCTTTCTTGTTAATTGGGACAAGACAGCTTGGCTGCACATCATGGTGTTGAGAATTAGAAACAATCTATGATAGTTACAGTAAAGAGGAATAGCAAGACACGGATAGCTGCAATTTTTTTAATTATAAAAAAAAAGAATAAGGAGAACACGCGTGTGTGTGTAGATGCTATACTAGAGGAAGGATTTGTTGTAGTCTTTTGGCTTCCAAAGTAGTCATGCATTCCTGTAAATCAGTGTTTCCTCAAACTTTGTGAAAGCATGGCCTCCCTTTTTGCATCTTGTGTCTTTATGCAACTATTAAATTGGCAGCAGCTCAGTTTCTATGGGGGAGGGAAATCAGAAGGCTCTATAATTACTGGCTACAAGTGTTTATGGACACTGAGCTGTGTCCAGCAGTTAAAGGCATTTAGCTGTTCCCTTCCCAATACAAACCCTTCTAGAGAATAATTACAGCCTGCTTTGTACTTTCCTGTCCTTGAGGAGGATTCCCCTGGGCCCTTTTGCCACTCCCAACGGGGCTGTTGCCTGGAATTTGAGAAACACTGCTGTAAACCAACCAGGAGCACGAGATAATACCTAAGAGCAGGTGTTTATGCAAAGCTGCTTTCTTTGCAAATAAGGTGCTGCACCATATGCTTTGAAGGCTTGCCATGCACTGGATACTTTCTTTTCTCACACTTGACTTTTGTTAATCTGTGTAGCATGGCTTGTTCACACAATATTTCAATATGGCTGCATGCAGTATATCAATCTGTGATGCTATGTTGCTATTCAGAATTACCACCTGCATGACATGTTAAAGAAAAATAAAGAAGAGATTTGCTGTTGGGAAAAAAAAATCAGATTTAGCTCTAATGTTACAGTACATGTTGTACTGTCCTTTTATGTATTCATTGCCTCTGTTCAAAGTTGCCTTTTGCTATATGTTATATCAAATGCCAATTAGTTTGCATGCAATCAGCTGTTCAGTTATGGCAGGAAAGAGATGTCTTGTGTGCTTTTCACTGAGTTGTATTAATATTTCCTACTGTATTCATTGTGATTCCAACCGTTCCAGGGGAAGGAACGTTAAACAGGTTGTATTCATTGTTCTAGGATTTACAAGAACCTGAGATGAAGTGGCACTGTGTGTTTTTTAGGACATCTTCCAACCCTACCCATGCCAAGGTCTTTAGCTGAAGAACATCTGTCCCATAGTATTCCTGTGTAGAAGCTAGAAAAATAAACATTTGGAGGTTGCTTCTTACATTTGAAAGAACCTAAACCCACGTGCAGCTCCCTGACCTAACTCTGTCTTTATTTAATTCTAAGCAGCGCACGGCCCTTGCGCTAGGAATACTCCTTACTGCTCCTCAGACAGGCTTTGCTGAGAAGCGGTGTCTTCCAGGGCCATATCTTCTTGGCTGGCCCTTCTGCACTCCAGGTTCTGACTCATGAATATGGCATGGGCTGGACCTGCCTCTCGCCGTGGTCTAGGTTCTGTAGCATCGGTTGCTTCGCAGGTCTCTGTGAGTTGCTGGAAAGAAAGAAAGAAGAAAGAAAAAGTCAACTAGTTTAGGAAATTTCTAAGTAACACTTCAGCTATTTTTTGAAGTGACAAATTTAAAAAGTTAAAAATTGATTTAGGAATGTCATTCTGTGAAACTGCATGGGATTCTTAACATGCATTATTCACAAGGGACTTCTAAAGAGGTACTTGTCACACTTTGTGTAACACATAAATTTGGAAAGAAAAGCAGACCAGGAACTAGAGGTTTAGTACTGCAGATGTACATATAGAAAGAACTGTAAAATAATTTGGATTGAAAAGGACTTCTGGAGGTCATCCAGTCCAAACTGCTGCTCCAAGCAGGGCTGACTTCTAAAAAGTTAAATCGGGTTGCTCTGGGGCTTGCTTTATACACCAAATTTTAAATCCAACTTACAAAGAAACCTTTTCATCAAAACTGGAATGCAATTATCAGTCTGAAAATGTTATGGGCAGTGTCACCCTACTGTAAGGAGTCCATTAGTATAAAAGCTTTCCAGAACTGTGCCGTGTTAACGTTTAAATAAAATACTTCCTTACCACTTTCAATCAAATAGGCACCTGGACTCTGAGCAGTTAGTTTGGCCAGGACTCACCTCATCTAAATTTAACCATGTAGTCTTAGTGTATCATCTAGGCTGTCAATGGTTGGCAGAGAGATACAAGTGTCCCAGGGGAAGATTTCTGCCTGACAGCTGTAAGGATGAAGTGGATTGTCCTCTCCACTGAATACAGAGGCCACACCAACAATCTACTGAGGTTTCATGCCCAAATTTTAGATGGCTTACAGTTAGATGAGGTGAATCCTACCATTAGTACTCAGTATTGCAGACTGGCTGAGTTCTTGCAAATTAGGCTATAAACTCTTGAGAGTTGGAATTATGCCTGGTCATCTGATATCTTCAGCTGTACATGTAGAAATATTATTAATGCTCATTAGAGTAATAAAGCAGGATTGGACCCAGATGAATAACGTTCAGCCAACTTCTGTTGAAGTTCATGGCAAAACTCCAGGGACCTATACCATACATGGTATTTTTGGGTTGAGAGCAAAATATACACAGGCTAAGGAGCTTTTTTCACTTGAGATTTGGAGAATTCTTTGAAAATTAGGGAAGTTATACACAGTTCAGAATGATAGTAGCAGAAAAGTCCACAATCTTCCCCTGTTGCCAATTTGGTTTCCATTTTGATAGGCCAAATGCGAAAGTCTGTCTTAATTATGTTGTCACTCAACCTCCAGTTGCAGTCGCCCCTTATCTTTAGTCCATCTTCTCACGTTACTGCTCTGTAGTGCTGAGGTGAAAGTTTCAAAATTCAGGAAAGCAATTGATGGCAACCAAAGTTAAATAAATATACTTAAGTAGACAATAAAACAGTAACGCTACTATGTGCATTAAATTTTCCAGGGGAGATGGGAACAGAACTGGGAGCCTACTGGGGAGAGGGCTGGAAGTTCTTTGTGTTTACTGTTTTGCTGTTAGAAAATGCTGAATCACAGGGCATGCAGGTTTCCTTTGGGAAGTATTTCCTACAGAATTCCTTTGACTAACCCTTTCAGCAACAAGGTTTTCAGGTCCTGGATTGAATTTCTGGTCAGAGAGAGGGACAGAACAAGTGCACTGTTCAGTGGGAACCGTTCCTCTTTGTACAAATTAAGTCCTGCGTAAGCAAGCAAGGAAGGAGCTATTTAGTCTGCTTATGATGGCACTCATCAGCTGGGCTGCAGAAAATGGAGAACAAATCCCTGGTCTGAATGAAAGGAAGAGGGACTCCGCCGCAGTTTGCAATTTCAGGTGTGTGCTTAACAGCCAACCTGTCAATTACTTACAAATACATCATTCTTACACACACTAATATTAAACAGTCTCATTTTCATTGTGATGCAGCAAAATCCGAAACAAATACCAAAATCCTGACATTGTTTTCAAAAGACTATTTTCTGACCAGTGAGAAGGAAGAAACCAAACAGTGGTGAGGACAGTTCAAGAGCCTGATAGGAGAGCAGTACAGTAGCTCACACGTAGTACTGCTGCTTTGGCTTCAGCCTTACCCGAGTTGCTTGACTTGCTGCTCTAGCAGATGGACCCATGGCAATATTCATACTGCTGGATGACTGGGTGTCACTGGTGTTACCTCCGTCTGCAGCTGAGAGCCCAGAAATCACCAAAGCACTTGAAAAACTTCTCTTGCCGAACAGCAGGCTGAGAGTTGAGCTGGTGGAAGAGGCCAGACTGGACCTGAGCATCGCTGCAGCTCGGTCCTGCACAGTCAGCTGGCCAGCGGCAGGAACAGCAGGGGACTGGGAAAACACAGATGTTGCCGAGTTGTGGAATGACAGCTGACTACTAGAAAGCCTTTGGGCAATTTCATGGGCAGATGTAGATGTTTGGATGAAAGGCTGGCGGCTTTCTATGGGTCCAGAGTGACTTGAAGCAGGGGGCCTTTGGTTTAAAGCAGTGTGTGCCTGGACAGACTGGCTCCTGGGTTTTCTCCTGCCTTTAAAAGAAAGATTAATATATTTAAGTAAGTGGTGTCCTGATGAACTCCATGCTATTGACAGTGTCCCATGTGTACATATTACTATTGGCATTTACAACTGGTTTTATCAGCATAAGAATCGCAAGAATAACAGAAATAACAAACTGCTAAACTTATGAACCGTCCTGTGTTTTCCACTACAAGGGTTCTGGCTTTTGGTCAGAATAGCTCCAGTGGTTCTGCACTGAGTCAAAAGAGAGGAAAATGAGAAGACACCCCAAGGAAAGTACTCTAATCACAGGCTCACACCTATTCTGCCACGTACATTTTAACCTGCCCAGTGAATGACTGAGCATAGTGTTGCTGTAACTCCACTCCCCTTTGACAACCACGCTGAAGTAGGGGATGTTGAATATCCACCTTAAACGGCTTGGTATAATTAAATGCAAAAATAAAACAAAAGAAACTGTGAGTTAAAACAATGACACATTAAAAAAGAATTATTCCTGCATATGGGGAAGGAGAATTTGAGCATTCAACCAAGTGGAAGACTGCAGCATTCAAGCTACAAGACGGTTTTTAAGACTAATATTAAACTAGAGCTGAGCTCCAAGAGTGATATTTACAGTATATCACAGACTGAAAAGATGTGAACGCCTCTAGTTAGGGTAGTCTACTGGAGGTCTGAATGAGACCCATATAAGGCTCTTGCCCCATTCTGTGAAGTGTCTCGATGCAGCCAGTGCTGGATACAGAGAGTAGATTAGATAAGCTATTCTGATGTGCCTAGGCAACTTCTATCTTCCTGTACATACACACCCCCTTTTTCAACATTTATATCAACACCTTATGTCATTCAAACAAATAATTTCTGCATTTCTTACACTTGCATATTTAAATAGGCATAGAATGAAAAATAAATCAACTTATTGGCCAGTGAGCCCACCAGATACCTGCTTGCACCCAGGCCCTCTGCAAATGGCATGCAGCGGCCTGGCATGCGCCACAGGCCCCAAAAGAGTTCACTGTTTCTGCAGACAGGCACTAACCCAGGCTTACGCAGCAAATACCCAGTCACGCGACTGCCTGCTTGGCTTTTTTGCTTTCCACGAAACTCCAAACATTAACACAAGCTGGCATTTTGGTTTCCTAGCTATAGCTGGGGGGTAGAGAGTTGATGCCAAAAAATCTGTTGAGGGCCATCAACGCGGAAGCAAGTTTTGCTGGCAGGCATTTCCAGGTTGTTGATAATTTTTTTTGCTTTGTTTTTTCCCAATACCCAAACTACGGAGGGGAGGGAAGCACTGAAACTCCTCCAGATACTGAAATTTTGCAGGCATAAAGGAGTATAAATCTCACACTATCTTCTAGAAACATGACTGCTGAATTCACGAGGGTTCCAGCAATGCAGAATTTCATATCCAAACTATTTACGTTACATAGCTGAAACACGCTGTTTTACATCCACAGACCTGCTTTCCAGAGGCTGGTATCATTAGCCCCATTTTTCAGATGCTGAAGCAAAGAGAATTTAGGTAACTTGGCACAGAGTCAGATAGCAGAGCTGGGCCACAACCTGACTGGAGCTCTTTAGCTGGACTAAAACCTAGTTGGTTTGGCAAGCACTGGATACCTTTGCACCCCACTTACAATGTCTCTTTAGTTCTACTTTTATACTCCAAACAATAAAAAAATAATTTTCCTACGATGGCATGCAAAGCAGCATTCTCTGTAATATGAGCCCCAAGATCTCTGCTGGAGAGGAACGGGACAGACGCGTGTGGCTCCTGTGTGCCACGTTGCCGGTGTCCCCTGCACTTCAGACGTGATCAATAGGGAGGGCAGGCGCGGTGGTGGGGGTCAGGCCGGGCTGCCGCACTGGTCTGGCCTCCGCAGGGATTCAGGTTCTTCAAACTCCGGGGTTTTGTTTAAGTGCTTTGGTTTCTACATCTGATGGTTATTTTAATATGTTACCCTTTTTAAATAAAAAGAACGGACTGGAATTAAGAACAGAGGGGCTGTGGTGCGTTAGTTTGTGCAGGGGCTAACGTGGCCAAACATCTGTTTGTGATTTAAACTGCCAAGCTGACCCCTGTCCAAAAGTATTCTATATTCATCCCAAATGCAGTGGTTAGAGCATTGGACAGGAGACCACCCGCGTCTACACATAAATAACTCTGTCCTTGAAAACACTTAGGAAACAAAGGCTGTTCTATAAACTGCATCATGAAATAAGGACACTTTGGGGGAGAACCCCACACGTTTCCAATGCTCCCGATTTTGGTCGCACTTTTATATAGGGCTTTCATTGCAGACTCAGTGGCACCAGGCTGCAAAATGAAATATGAAATATGAAAACATTAAATGCACTTGATTCATAGATTATGAGTCTAGAAGGGATTGCCGTGATCATCTAGTCCACTGTGCTATATAGCATGGGCCATAGAACTTCCTGGAATTAATTCCTGTATGATATTACTAACTACTAAGATTATTTTTAAGAAATGCATCCAATATCTCCAGTCATGGAGAATCCATCTTAACCCTTAGTCACTTGTTTCACTGTTTATTTACTCTCACTGTTAAAAATGTGCACTTGATTTCAAATCTGAATTTGTTTAGCTTTGTTATATCCAAGTCTGCTCGAATCAACTGTCTTTGGTCACCTTTTGTTGCCCAGGTAAGTACTTACAGACTATGATCATCTTTTACAATATAAATTGTTTGAAAGCTCTTAATCTTTCTCTACAGGATGTATTTCCCAGGTCTTTGATCATTTTTTGGCTCTGCTTTGAACTCCTTCCAAATTAGAAATGTCCTTCTTAAATTAGGGCACTAGGACTGTGCATGGTAGGCCAACAGTGTCCTGAACCAAAGTCAGATTGACAGATATGCATTACCCAGGTCACCCTATTCATTCTGCTTTTTTAACAACATGCATAGCATAAGTTCTTTCCCAGTCCTCTGGTATTGCCTTAGTGTCCCGATACCCACTGAGGATCAAACAGAGTTTCCTTTTTAACCAGCTCTCTTAAAAACCTTCTTGAATGAGAGTCATTTGGATTTGCTCAATTAAGCATATAGCTTTGATAGCCACTCTTTCATGCTCTTTGTAGCTGTTAGGATGGAAGGAACTAGTTCATGATCAGATCATAGAAACAGATCATCTGCATTTTTCCCAATACAAACCAGACATTTCTTTTCTCATTTCTACGTTATTGGCAGCTCTTCCTTTCCATATAGTGATGGATCGAGACCACTGTTAGGATTTCTTTTGTTCTAATACTCTTTCTTTAAAAATAAACAGCCACAAACCCACTTTCATCTTTTTGTCCCTAATGGTGCTAGCCAGAAACTTTTCCTTGTTTCATTCTCTTTCTCTTACCAATGATCTCTCAGGACTGAATACTGATTTGCATTTGCTGTTTTCCACTTCCTTGCATTTGTTGTGCATTTCTTCATTTTACCTCAAAGCCAGGTTGATTTTCTTAACTACGTGTGACCTTCTCTCTTGATTGTGGTTTTCTGGGCACCCAATACGTTCTTTTAAACAACTCACAATTAACTTTCATTCTTGTATGGCATGCTCAGGATCATTATTTTACAATTAAGTTTGCCATTCTGATTACTGCAGTGTCAAGTTATGAGTATGCACATGGGGATTCCTCTAACGCTAGACTCAATTAAAAGCAGCAGTTATTTTATTCTCACAACATGATTTATATTCAGGGCAAGATTTTCTCCAGTCCTATCCATTATCTTTAATGATAGGTCAAAATGATCTAACAGGAAACAAACAAGTGTCGTACCCCTCTAGTTCGCTGCTTTAATTTATACAGTAATACCACAACTTGTTGAAAGGTTGATTTAACTGGCTTTACATTACAAGTCCTGATCCCACAGTGATAGGTCTCACAGTGACCCACTGCCAAACTTAACGTATATTTCCAATGTGAAGGCCAGTAGTTCTACCTTGTGAATATGCCTGAAGTACTTTTGAATCCATAAGGTAATATGAGAAGGGCTCAGCTGTTAGTTGACAGAATGATTGGCAACATTTAATTTTCTCCTTGTAACTGCTGTATAAACGTAAGAAGTTATTTCCTATTGGTTTGTTCTCCACATGCGCGGATGCACAATTGCCAAACCAATTCCTCAAATAAATCATTATGGTCCTTCCAAGATAATTAAGATTTTTGCATACTTTCACTTCTGCTGTTCCCAGCCAACAATAAGCGCAGGTTCACTGTGGTACGGGCTCCCTGCATTGCACATGTAGACTCCCTCGCATCTGCATTTCTCATTCTGGCATTGCTAGTGGCTCCTCCTAGTCCAAAAGTTACACATAAAGGAGTTTGACAGCAGAACCTTTGGTGAACCACATTTGTCTTATACCCTCCCAGTAAATAACTGGAATGATATCAGGAAGCCATCTCCTACACGTGCTTGGTCATTAGAAAGGACAAAGCTCTCCCTTTCTGAAATTAATTTTCTACTGGATATAAGCACAAGCACGCCCCAATAGCATCTGCCTACATGGCCCCTCACAAGACCACAGAAAAAGCCAAGTAAATTGTGCAAATACCTGCACGCTGGTGGACCTCTTGAGATGAAGCTTGCAACTGAGGGGTTCCATCTCTGGTGGGCTGCGAGCTACTGCTCTGGCTTGAATTGCCTGTGGAATTGCTGCTAGACGAAGACCCCCCTCCACTATCCACCTCTTCAACGTTCCCTCTCTCGTGGTGAGCTGCATGGCAGTCCTTCCGCATTCTGTTTGCAGGAACACACGCATGGTCAGCCATTTATTATGCATGAAAATTTGTGCCACCAATGTTGGGTGCCCTCAAAATGTGTAATTGTACTCTCTCATACCACTGCAGGTGTTTTGACATTTTATGAGATGACAAAGATGATGATGCGGTAAGCTTACTTGCAACAAAATTGTATACGACGCAAACCAAATCTTTCCTGTGTTAAGTGGCTTTGGAGCCCTGCAAGACCTTAGGACTCTTTTATCTAAAGTTACAGTGGTCTCTAAAGATCAACTTTTGCATGAGGTAACCGAGTAGCAAAGAAGAGAAATGGGCTGGAGGGAGCTCAGTGGGAATGCGCTGCATGGTGGGAAACTAGCATATTAAGCCATGAGATTTAATCTTGGCATTTTAGCATAGGTCCTAGCATGCAAGCTGGCTCCCATAGTCTCTCCATGGTCCCAGGCCTCTCCTCCGCCACAGTGGTGATAGGGCAGGTGGAGCGAATGAGCCAAGAGTGAGTTATTGCTGTATGAAAAGTGCATGTAGGAATGAGAGATGGAATGTGTCAGATACTGATCATGCACACCTAGGGGAAGTCAGGCAGTTTTGGTGGATAGTGAGTACGTTTTTAGATGGGTTTTGGTCAAGAACAGTAACTTGGGGATGATCATCTATACCGCCAAAGCTTTGGAGTATAACCCACCATAACCCACCAACACATTTACTCATGTTCTGACATGTCACTAAGTTACAGAAAAGATACCCTTATTTACAAGGCACAAACAGTAAAATTCTCTGGAATAAGGGAAATGTCTGTAGTGCTAAGTGATTTGATAATGAATCTTGTTGAACATGTAGAAAGCTTTGCTTAAAAGCCATGAATGAGTTAATGAGTAATTTGCTTTTTGCTATATCTGCAGGGCTATTTTGTATATTCTGAGTTATTTGCAATTAATTTTTTACTCATAGATAACAGTATGGAATTACTCTCTTTTAACAGAAAATACAGTGGAACCGAGACTGCAGGATCTCTATCTGCATAGCCAAAATTTAACACCTACCTTAACCATTTGGATCTGAACCACTTTTTAATGTTGTCCAAACTGACAGGTCCCCCCCAAATGTTCCTCAGTTGACTGTGTGTCCCAAGGTACGAGGTGGTTAAAGGGGAAACGTACATTGGATATCCCAGTGGCTGATCACATGAAGAATTAATTAAGTTCCGCAAGACCTGTTTATTGTTCTGGATGCTTCCTCTCTCTGGGTTACGATTGCGTAAGAAAATCAGTTCCTGCTGCTGCCCAGCCCAAAGCCCTCTGACGCACTCCTTGTTGACCTACAGGTAGGTTGAAAACATGTGGATCGTGTGAAAACATTTGCTACTTAAGATGCAGAACTACACGATCTAGGTAGAACGGCAGTAGCTGTGTGTGCAAACGCCTCATGTCTTTGCACCAACAGGTTTTATGAACTTTTGCAGCTACTGCCTGGTAAAGCCTGGAATGTTATTTCAGATATACAAGCATATGGATGCAAAATGGAAGTCAGCTGAAGAGAGCTCTTTTAGCCTCCAGTCCCTACTCTGATAACTACAATCAACCTCTCCTTTTGGCCAGATTACTCAGAAATAATATTAGTTACCACAGCCCTAAATTACTGCAGTATTAGAAGGATGGTATATGTACCTTGATGACCTTGAAGCTCAAGTAGCTTCTGTGGAGCATGATAACTTTATATTCATCTGCTCCTTCATCTACCACGTGTCTCAGGGTTAGCAGCTCCTCTCTGTTGGAAAGTACAGCGCTGCGCCAGGCTGGGTCCCCTTCGTGACAAATCACAACCTTTTCTTCAAAAGATTGGATTGCTTCATACAAAACTGCTGGGTCCTCATACTCATCTGGGCAGGTGAACTGGTCCTGGTAGTGCAGGAAAAAGTATTGAAAAGGTCAGTATATTTGTGAAAACACAAAAACTATTAACAATAAACAAAATCCTGTTTTTTGAACAGCGGCCAGCTGACCCCCCCAAAGTGACTTGCCATTTGATACAGCGTGTCTTTGAGGAGGTAGAACAATTAATTTAACAGTAATATAGAAAGATATGATTTTTCTTTTATTGTAACCTGTTCTGATCTCACGTCTCCATGACACTCGGAGAAGACCAACTTATCCACTTTCTTTTTATAAAGTGGGAAACCACGGGAGGCAGAGCTTTTGAGTAAGGGGACAGAGACTGGAATCACCTGGGGCATTCCACAGTTCTTGTGGAAATCCTTATTTTTATTCACGAAAAACCACCAACAAAAGCACAGACTGGGAATCCATCAGCAGGTATCACAATATTGTGTTACTACTTTAGCTATCATGCAGCAACACGGCCAGTGATAACATTCATAAAATTATTGTGTCAAATTCTCAGATATTAATTCATTGCAGTTCCACTTCAGTTACATTTAGAGCAATTATAAATATCATGCCTGATGAAAGCACATGATACTAAATCATAACGTGCCAGAGCAAGAACAAAATCAACTCCAAGCTATACAGGGGTTGACCTGAAGAAACTGGAGCAACTTCAATGGAGGTGTGCCAGATTTTTACAACTGAAAACAGAATGGGGTCAGAAAGCCTGACATAATCAAACAAACAGCCGTGACACTAACCCTTCAAACCACTCTTCTCTCAGCTGTGTCTTTTAACATATGGAAGCGTTACATGTGTATGGCCATTCACGAAAGCATTGATAAATTAGCAATGAAATTGGTCTAATCAATGTATTTCTTTTCAAACTAGAAACTATCTTTACAGTATTCACGCAAGTAAAACATGACATGACCGTCAGTTTCGTTTTGATGAAAAATGCAGGGTCAAGCTCTGCAATAGGAATGGTTTCAAATGGGCAGCTGGAGGGTACAGAAAAAAAGATCAAGTGAACGCAAAATAAATAAATGCCAAGCTTTTCCATTTTGGTTAAGGAAGTTTCTCAGAATAAGGCAACAAGTACTCCATTCCCCTCTCATTTTTTTTTTCTTTGGACAGCTTCTAAGGTTTCCTGTGTTTCCCTAAGAAAACAGATGTGGTAGTAAAAGTTAAAAATAAAAATGAAAAAAAGACCCTACCTGGTGTAGCTTCAGAGACATTCGGATTGCCGGGGCAACAACCTTGTGCAATAGATCCATGTCTGCAAAGACCCACTCATCTTTTGCTGCTATCCGAAAGTCTCCTTTGAACAGTGCATGGAGCCCATAAAGAAAAGAGTCCAAGCTGTAAGAAAAGGCAGCAGTCATTCCCAGAAGTCATTCCCGTCTCACCAAGCCAGACTCCTGCCAGCTGCCGGCCACGTGCTGAGCTGCGCAGTGACCGGTGGCCCTCCGGCGCAGGGTGAGCTCCTGCGGCGGGTATAAAGCAGGGGCCGCATGCATATTTCTAACGAGAAACCATTCCTCGGGGTAGGTGGTTTTCCCTCTGCTGGCACTGTAAACAACTGGCCAGGAAACGCATGTGGCACCTGGAACAAAGGATGTCCTAAGGATGGGTGGCTGGGTCACGGGGTGCCTCAGGGTGCTGCTTCTCTGCGGCTGTACCAAAGAGACCAGGTCAAAGAGTGCCAGCTGCTCTGCAGTCCCTCTGCAGGCAGCAGAAGCTGCCCCCTCATTTGGAAGTTCATTGATTGGCCCTGTTACTCTTAGCACTTCTCCTTGCAAGGTAAAAATAAAAAAAAAACAAAACAAACACCAGCTATAAAAAATATTTTCAGCAAATCTGAGACTTTTGTCATGCAAATCCAACCCAGACGTGAACATTAAACCAGATGTACTAAGAAGAATACTAAGTTTCAGGAACTGTTCAGCAAACCAGGTGAGACCATGAATCAAACGACAGGCATTTCATACTGAAACAATGAGCCCCAAAGCAAATATGCACCGGGTTTCTTTTTTCTAATATAAGAATCTAGATGTAACCAGTTCTGCCTGACCTTGGATGACAGTTTGCCTGGACCTGAGATTTAAGCAAGAGGTAAAAGGTACACAATCAAGGAGTTGTTAGAAAATGGTTGCACGAGCCTTCAGCTCCAATCTGCACCCCGAATCACAAGCTTCCCACAACGACACCACAGCCACTTGTACAATGCTTATGTAGCAGGACTGCCATCCTAATGCTGCTCTGAAGAAGTGATCTCGAAATTGAGGAAAACAGAACCATCTGTTAAAAACAGGCATCTCTTGCAAACCCACAGGACATGGTTTCATCTACCTGCCAAGATTTTACTTACTCTTACAACAGTTGATTTTTTCAGATTGTAAAGGCTCTGAGGAGAAGCTGCATTAAGATGTTAGTGGTTTTCATTACCACCCAGGCTTTCTCCAGAGAATGCATAATCTTTCCACATAATTGAGCTTTCTTAATTATTTTAGGAAAAGAAAAAAAATCTTCTAAATTTTTTCTCTTCTCCGAGAGAGAGAAGAGAGACTGGGAGACTGCTTGGCCTATCCTCAGCTCGGACACATTCTAATTTTGCCCTTGGTGGATAGCATGTTTTAGAAATTAAAATGGAAAGATATATATGTTATTACCAGAAAAACAGCTGGATACCGATTTTCTCGGCGAAAGCACCGTGTAATACAAATCAACTAATCAGTGGGACCAAGGCCAGTTGGGAGGGCAGGGCTGCTGTTGCTGCTGGGAACATGAAGAGTACGGGGAAGCTCTTGTGAATTCTTAACTGATTTGCATTTATTAGTACTAAGTTACATCTTAAAACATACCTACGTGAGACAGGCACTTACACTCAGATCTTCAAAACATTCAAGCGCTGATTTCAATGAGAGTTACTATGTGTCTTCAAGGAGCGGGGGTCCTGATCCCCACTGACTTTTAATCAATCATCTCCACAGTTTAGAAAATGATAATATACCCAAATCCTGCTTAATAGCTAGGAAAGCCCTAGAATAAACCAGTTAGGGGAAAAAACATGGTGGGTGCAGCCAGCGTGGTGAAATATGTGACTATCATCTCCTTTGAAAAGGCTAGAAATCAGGAAGGGTCCTTTCATTCGCCCACCCACTAGACAACATCCAGCACACACAGCTGAATCCTTGCCTGGAAAAAACCACTTCTGTATCTAAATCTTCTTCCCAGGATGAAACTGAAAAAACTACCCTGAACTCTGCGCCTAATGATGATCTGTAGTATAGTTTTTCCCCACATAACACCCCCTGCATTTGCTCTGAAAAGTTGGCTGGGATGAAGGGAGGAGTAGGCAGGAGAGAGAACTGTTTTTTACATCATTAGAAGCTCTCAGAGCCGCATCTGAACACCAGAGCAGACGAAGAGTTTGCATTCACATCAAAGTGTCTTATAGGCATCAGCACATGCTAAACAGGCTGCTGCGAACAGCAGTATCTGCTGAAAGCAAGGCCAGGACTAGGACAGCTATGCAAACCGCAGCTGAGCATCAGCAGAGGAGCAGAGGGAAGCACGTACAGCTCTCACTGTGCTTGGTTAGGGAACACTCAGCCATTTCTCATCCCTCTGCATAATAAGTTCTCTAACCAGCATTTTTAAGGACAAATATGACTGCTACAAGGAGCAAAGCAGTGATGGCAGTAGTTGTGAGAGGCTGAGAGTCAATTACTTTATATATCGTATTTTCCACCAGAGAGGTCTGGAGGAGATTGCTGTATTCACAAAACCATGGACATCTTTTATTCTCCTGCCAATCGTAATGAGGCTTTTGGGTACATTCTGCCTATAATGTGACACTATCTCAAGCCATTACTTCTGTAACACGCAGCCCTTAATCCCCATAAGATACAGCTGTTGTTATTTTTCCCATTGTTATGCTCTCTCCTGAAGACTCTAATGAGATTATAAGGAAGCTGTAAAGCCAACAGCTTTCATCTCAGGCCTGACTCAAGGTTGTTGCTTCTTTCTTGGCCCAGTTTTAACATACCTCAGTTAGTACAGGCTCTTTCAAAATATTTTAAAAACTAATTAAGGTAAATTCACATGCCAAAGAAATGACATTGATCAAGAAGAGACATAACTACTATTTCTGGCAACGTTTCTAACCCTCTGAGCTAAGAACCCGAAAAGCTGCTGTCACAACTGCGAGCTATTTTAGAACAAGACTAGTAGGTGTGTGGGAACCATCGGCCCCTCGAACATACAGAAAGGAGGGGATTAAGTAGCACCACAAATACCAGAGGGAGGGCAACAGAGCCAAAGCAAATACTCCCTCCTACCGCACTCCTTACGTTGCTCCAACAGCTGAAACTAAAAGCATTCAATGCAAGCCTGAAAACAGTACGGATGAAGACTAATGAGCTGGTGAATATATCTGTGTGTATTTTGCACACCAAAACCCATCCTCTGTCTGCAGTTTATAGACCCTTCCCAATGTTAACAGCAGATTTATTTAAGGAATAAAGAAACATGCATGCCTGTGAGCTGGTAATGACCTAGGTGTCGTAGCTCACCTGAATGAAATATTTTCAATGGTAGCCCTTCTAAATTTGTATTTTAGATGATAGTGGTTGTGAGCTAAGAGTCAAACTTTTCTCCCCTGCTACTGCTCTGCTCAGCTCTGGCAGACGTAAAGCTGCACTGTCTGCCTGAACTCCCACTAGCAATGCAGCATCGCCGGCAGCATTGTGGCGCCATGTCCCCTGCCCTCCACCTCTTTCCCCTCAGATGCTGGGCAGTGCAACGTGGTGCCCAGGAGGAAAGGGGCAAGTGGAGCCAGCTGCTTCCCTGGGCTGCAGCGTGAGCAGCGGTTCCTCCAGGCAGAGGCTTTCCTTGGAGTGACCCTCTGTCCACACTGAGTGATAATACCCAGAGGGAGTTTAGGGGACCTGAGCATCCAGGCTTGGTAGCGTTGGAAGTATCTGATGAGAGATGCTTTATTAAGAGATTTTTGTATTTTTCCAAATTTGAATTTATTTACTAGTAGGTCTCATGGCTGAATAGGATTATTAAGTAATTTTTTACAAATACACACCTAAACATATCACTCGTATTTGAATAAATGAATGGTAATGTCATGTCATTCTTCAAACTGCATTTTGTGCAGGATGCCTCCTAATGACAGTTTAAAAAAGCAAGTGATTTGCATAGCAATGTTCTGCCTTCTTAATGAATGCATTTATTGTGTAATCTAGTGTTAATGTTGGGTTTCTACTGACATTTACATGAACAGGTACACTGCATAATTATTTACATACATTATATAAGAGCATTTAAAATCTTGGTTTACACAGTGACATTTACTGATTAATAGATTAGACAAAATCATGTGTAAATGAGTGCAAATTGATAGTTTACATACACAATGTAAACTTGAATCTCAATTCTGTAGTGCACAGCTCAGTGTAACATTACCTTTGCATTACTATTTCTGCACAACAGTTGGATGACTGTGACTCCTCAAGACACAGCAAGGGCTAGACTTAGTCCAGAGAAAGTTTCCTACTACCTGCACAGTTACTCCCGAGAACAAAACATGGACTACAGAGCACAGATTCTTGGCTAGTTTGCTCACATCGGACATACCTGAAACACTTCATAGAAATAAGCGTGAGGAGGAGAAGACTACAATGCCTATCTGGCCATTACGTCTCAAACTCATCATGAAACCTCTAGCAACGTTGTACACAAGATGCTTTGCAGCCAGAATTAACAGACAGTCCTGAGATGAAGTTCAAGGTCATTCCTCAGTGCTTACCAGAGTAATCTAAATAATCTAAGTTTTTGTAGTCCAGCATTCAAGTGTGACAGAGCATGTGTTAGGAGCCCTGATCTCTTACAAAGTGAGCCAGCTCCCAACAGCCGTACATGCAGTGCATCCCCCTCATGCACACAGCTGGCTGTGGGATTGCCTGTTCTGACACCATCTCTGCAGAAAACTAAAACCCTCTTGTCCTGGTTTCGGCTGGGATGGAGTTGATTTTCTTCCTATTAACTGGTATAGTGCTGTGTTTTGGATGTAGTATGAGAATAATGTTGATAACACACTGATGTTTTAGTTGTTGCTAAGTAAATGTTTACGCTAGTCAAGGACTTTTCATCTTCCCGTGCCCTGCCAGGTGCACAGGGGGCTGGGAGGGAGTGTGGCCAGGACGGCTGGCCCAGCTGGCCAATGGGCTATTCCATACCATATGACATCATGCTCAGCATATAAAGCTGGGCGAAGAAGAAGGAGGGGGGGACGTTCGGCGTGATGGCATTTGTCTTCCCGAGTAACCGTTACGCGTGATGGAGCCCTGCTTTCCTGGAGATGGCTTGCTTTGCTTGCGTGCGCGGCTTTTGCTTTCCCTATAAAATTGTCTTTATCTCAGCCCATGAGTTTTCTCACTTTTACCCTTCTGATTCTCTCCCCCATCCCATCACCGGGGGGGGTGAGCAAGTGGCTGCGTGGTACTCAGTGACCGGCTGGGGTTAAACCACGACACCTGTTCAGCACCAATAGGCTCCAAAAGGTCCCCAAAATATCATGACACCTTTTCAAGGAAAAGGACTGTGAAGCATCACCTAAGGAACAATTCCTCCAGCTTCCGAGGACTGTAAGTACTTCTCCCCCATCTGACTGAATGCAGACCTGCAACAGCCTGAGAGCTGGGGGCTAGGACCAGCAATAATGCTCTAAATCACCCTCCGTAAGAGCTGCTGTATCTCCATCAAACACAGAGAGAGGGGAGGGAGACCTGCCTTCAGTGCCTAAAGTTAATCCTCGGGCACATCTCCTTCTGGCCTCAGCAGCGTTGCACGTGTTGGACAAAGTCTCCTTCCCTCCGGCATGCCATATAATTGTATTCCTATTGGAGTCTTGCTGACTTACTGCTGCTTTGTGTTTAAATAAGTTGTGAAGATCTGTGTGAAGCAGTAAACACTGTAAGTATGGTAAGAACTGCCCTCTGTGCTGAAGTGAATGTATTTGGGGGATTTTTGTTGATAAAGGTCTTGATGTCAGGGGGTAGCGTACCCACCTTGCTCCTTAGTTAATAATTTCTACTAAATTGTTTTTATCAATTAAAATAAACATATAAATTATTTAAGACAAGAATAACATATTTCACTAAGCTAAAGTCATGTTTTCAGCTGTAGCAATTTATAACTTGACTTGTGCTACTCAGATTCCTTTTTTTTTTCAGAAAATCTTTCTAACAGCTGAAATGTATTAAAGGTAATTTAACCAAGTGGGTAAGTGACACAGTTTTTCACAGTGAAACTTTTTTAGGGAAAGCTTTTGTGAAGTAGGACTGAAAAAGATACTGACAGAAGCTTCCACTTAATCCCTTTTATGTCACAAAATACATTTAAAAAAATACAATGATTCAATACTGCCCTGGAGCACTTTCTTAACAAAAAGAAAATCAGGAGTTAAAGATACAGGATTATACAGAATGGATTCAGAAATGGATTCAGGGATAGAGCTGTGCTGTGCATGAGACTTTTACATTTTTTCCCCTTCTACAGACCTTTTGTCCCCAAGAAAAGTATATTTGAGTATGGAGTGTCCACTCACCAGAAGAGAGAAACTGATTTGGTTCATTGGTAATTTTCCAGATTTTAAAAAGACATAGTATAGCTGACTCCTGCAATTATTATTAAAATCTTTACAGAAGACTTTGCAAATAATTATTCTCAACGTTCATATGTTCCATGTTAAGCTTTGAAAAGTCTCTGATAACACTATCTCTTTCCATTAGCTACTGACCACGTAAGCCAATAAAAATAGGTGACATTGTTATCGTATCTGTACTAGTGCCAAAACACTGTAATGAAGATTTTAAGATCCTGTGAAAAGTACATGCAATGTGATGACAGTTTTAGGAAGCTTTTGTGATATTTTTAGATGCATTTCTAATATCACTGTGACATATCTATTGCAGCCCCAGATCAAATCACTTTAATCTTTTCTCAAAAAAAAAATCACAAATGCACATCAACTTTTCTATCATGTCCCCAAACTCTAAAATTTGGATCATAAAAAAAATAGGGCAATTTTGGAAATACTGATGACTTACTACACATCACACTAATTCGAGTGCATAGAAATGAAGGGAGAGGAACCTCAACCCAGAAGAAAACTACTACAGGAAGGGAATATGCAAAGACTAGTACAAAAGAGATGATGAAAGCCACTGTAGAAAGCAGAAAGAAGCAGCACACCAAGAAATGGGGCATGTGGGCCATCAACATTTTGTGTGACTGGCTGAAAGAGGAAGACATAAAAACAGACGTTACAAACAACAGATAACAAAGCTAGAGTGAATATTTAAAGGACTGTTTTATCTTATAACAGAAAATGTATTCAAAATTGCACATGCTCTCTTTGTTTGCTTGTTAGTAAGACAAATCCTCTCTAGGGACCGTGTTGCTAGAGGGCTAGCTAGCTTTATTCACAGTTTTGTGCCAATACAGCAAGGTCACTTAGAGACTGTATTTACTAATCTTCTCTACTGTTACTAAACTCTTGTGAACACAGGGAGTTCAAATACACCTAATAAAAATCGAAAATTAGGAGAGAAGTTAGACTTTAAGAAAGTAACGATTATTTCATTCATAAAATGCCTTACCTGTAAAATTAATTACTCAGGCTGAACACTTAGCACAGTATAAATGGTACGTTATAAAACCCAGACAACTCAGAACTCCTAGTGAAGGAATCCCTAAGGAAAATGTAAGGTAAAGAGCATATGCAGAAATAAACTTAACCAAACATATTGTAATTAACCAGACTTTCTAGGAAGAAGTGTTTCGAATGAATGAATGAATGAGTAAGGTAGACTGAGAAAAGACAAAGCTGCGGTCTCAAGAGATGTGAGGTTCTCCCTTCCTCGGTCACCAGAATGAAGGGGCACAAGGAACATGGAATACAGCCCTGAGGAGTAGAGGACCCTTATGGATTTGTTATTATTTAGCTAACTAGATGTCAGAATACCTAGCAGTTTCTTCCCCTTCTGGAGGAAGTCAGCATTACAGTAGCCAGGCCAGGCATGAGTGAACACAAGCAATAACCATTGGTACCTATTCTTTCAATGCAAAATTCTGTTTTGCCCTATGAAATAAAGAATAATATTAGTTATTAAGCAAAATACCAAAGTAAAAGATGTCCAAGAATGGCAGAAAACAAATTATTTTATGGAGGAAAGAGACTTCGCCTTGATCTAATCTTCTGCTGAGATTCCACATTAAGTGAAAAAAAACAAACAGGTCTTTGCTCTAAAATGAAGAAAAAGGATTCCTAAAAATTACCTGATGGCCATATTGTGAGCTGCAGTTCCCAAAGCTCTTCGACCCAGTATACACAAGGCAAAGGAAAGCGTAACTAGAGGAGAATCCTCATCGCTGTCCAGGTGCTACGAGGTTTTAATAACAGCATGTTATTCCAGATGCAAATACCATCTTTAACAGCACTGCACTATAAATCCTAACATTCATAAAATTTGCTTGTAGCTGGACCTACACACAAAAACACTCTTTGCAATTAAACCAAACAAGAAGGAAGATTGTTGCCATCAGAGGCTTTCTGCAAAGTGCAAGATTATTTTGCCCACTGGCTAGAAACAGAAGATTTCAATCTCGGGTGGCGAGATCCCACGGGAGGGGAGCTTTGGTGGTGGTGGTGTTTTTTGTGGGGTTTTTTGCTTGTTTGTTTGTTTGTTTTTCCAGATCTGACATTCTAAACCAGAGCAGATTCCTTATTGCTGAGAGACACTGCAATTGGAGGCAGCCAAACCCCTTTTCATGGGACACAGTGCATATGAAACTCCCCCATAGATTCCAGAAGAACCATCTTTTTGGAAAAAACTGGGGGAACATACTTTTAGTGAATGACAACGTACATCTAAATTGTATACCGTTGATGACGCTGACCTCACATTTTAAAAAGCAGTGAAAACATTTCATTGACATTTACTAGCTCAGGAGACTTTCTTTACCGAAATTTTTGCAAAGAAAACCTTGCTGTCAAGCAGGAGGAAAAACTGAAACAACCCCTCATGAATGTGAATCTTTAGGAGGACACAGACTATTATTTCTGTCCATGCAACGGGTGATTTCTTACAGCTTTCTTTGACTCTAAAACTGAAGCTAATTATAATGGAGAATGTAGCTCCTTCTATAAAATATACTGATTTTCAGGGCTATGTGTAGAGCGAAGCTTTTTTTGCATCTCATCTCCTACATGAACTTTACCTCTATATAGTTAGTGAATTACAAAAACAGAGGTAAAAGAAAAAGATGTAAAAAATATATAAATGTGTGTGTGTGCACACTAGTGCAGGCACTCATTTGCCCTTTTAAGTCTAACTCTGATAAGTTTCAAGTCTATTGGACATCCCTAAATCTATTATTCTATTTGAAAGTCTCAGCCACATAACAAGTGAAAAAGCATCATTTAACAGTGGCTTTCCCTGCACTGTGCAATTCTTTGTGTGTCAGAACTTGGGAGCTGCAACATGGAGATGGGAAAGAAAAGAGACGAAATATTCCCAGTAGGAGGAGGTGGTGAGGAAGGCTCAGAGGACAATTTAATGAAAGCAGTACCAATGTAATGATATGCAAAGGAACTGGTGGATGGTATTCAGGGTTAGAGATATGAGGAGGAACCAAAGTGGAGAAGAAACATTAAGATTCAGCAATGTTACGCCAGCTAAGGTCAGTGGTAGCAAAGGGGATGTGCACTCAGTGATCCCGAATGAAAAATGCACAAATAACAGTACCTGGTGGCCAGGAAAGATACATTTCTCATTTTTTGCAATTATCAGCAATAATCAGAAAATTAAATCAAGGGAATATGCTTGTTTGAAACTGTATTCTCCCTCTGGGCTATTTTGAGTATTCCATGGAAATATAGTAGTGCATTTCTGACAAATGATTGCTGACCATCAGTAATCTTAGTGGCTCAAAGCATGTGAATGCGTAGCTGTAAACCTGCCCTTGACTTTCTAGAGCTGTGAGGTAATTTCACACGGTTTTGTGGCATGGTTCACATTTGAATTATGAGCTCTCAGAAGTGACCTATACTAGCAGTGAGTTTGTTATGTACTTCCCTACCATTTGAAGACTGTACCCAAACATAGGCAAATGTTTGGAAAGGGTACACAAACATCGTGAATGTTTGGAAAGGGTACACAAACACTGGCAACACTGAAGGAATGATGACATTCCCTGAACAGAGCCTGCTCCAGCATTACTTCTGCGAACACTTATTATATTCATGCTTTTTAGAGGTGATGAAATTAACGGTGTGGGAAGTGTGCACAATAAGGAATTGGTTCTGTATTGAAAGACTAACCCCCTTCTTAAAACCCAGTTTTTGCACAAGGGTAGTCTCCAAAATATGGGTTTTTTCCATTCCACAAAACACATATTTTTATTTTATGTTAAATCTGTGTCCTGGTTTCAGCTGGGATAGAGTTAATTTTCTTCCTAGTAGCTGGTATAGTGCTGTGTTTTGGATTTAGTACCAGAATAACGTTGTTGACACACTGATGTTTTAGTTGTTGCTAAGTAATGTTTACACTAGTCAAGGAGTTTTCAGCTTCCCATGCTCTGCCAGGTGCACAGGGGGCTGGGAGGGAGCACAGCCAGGACAGCTGACCCAAACTGGCCAACGGGGTATTCCATACCATATGACGTCATGCTCAGTATATAAATAGGGGCCGGTCCAGGAACTAGTGATCGCTGCTTGGGTATCAGTCAGCGGTGGTGAGCAATGGCATTGTGCATCACTCATTTTCTATATTCTACCATTATTATTATTTTCCCTTCCTTTTCTGCTCTATTAAACTGTCTTTATCTCAGTCCATGAATTCTACTTGTTTTTCCAGTTCTCTCCCCCATCCCACTGGGGGGAGTGAGCGAGTGGCTGTGTGGCGTTTGGCTGCCTGCCAGGTTAAACCACAACAATCTGACAGCTTAAATGAAATAAATTTTATTGTATTAATCCTGAGCAAGCAAAAGAGCAATGAGGCATCGTTTAATTCCTATCCCAAGAATTAAAACTACTACTACTACAAAAAAAAAAAAAAGCAAGCTTACCTCCACCCTTTTTCTAGCACAGAACTGAATCCAGTCCAGATAAACACTGCAGAAACTAGCTCTTGTTATTCCTTGGAGACATGGAACATAATCTTCGTCTATGTTGATGTTAAACATTGCAAGGTCACGTTCAATATAATGCCACTTTGCATAAGGCTGCAGTATCTTTTGGATGGATTCGTCTTTTATCCAGTCAAGGATTTTGGGAGAACTTGCTGTAAAGTATATTATACTCTGTTGACAAAATGTGCAAATGTTAGTCACTCTATCTCTGATTAGAGCAGATATATTTTACACAGAAGAAAATAAATCAAATAGGACCACACTAACTACCCATAATGGTACATATTTTTCCTATTTTTTACTGCTGGACATTATTGCTTCACAAAACTGCTCAAGTTAGATGATAATAATTGATATCTAAATAGCAGACAACAGAAAAAGAAGTAATATTTTTAACACCCTTCTGCCTTATAGGAAAATTAACACAAACAATAGACTATGATAAGAATACAGAGTTCCAGCATTCAAACATGTTAATTACTGAATATTAGTGGGGTTCAAGAGTCTATCACCAAGAAGGTGATATCGATAAAAGTTCAGGCATATTTTGAAAAAATAGTAGTAGATGGTCACATGCTCAAAATAGGGCTCTTTTTCCCCTGTGGACTTCCAAAGCTTTCCTAATTCTTTAACAAACAGTTCCACCACAATTTGACCACAAAGGTGAGATTTGACAGATGTGTACAACACAAGTCTGAAAACCGCTGTTTTAATTGCTGTTTTCTCTCTGCATTTAGTAGCATCACTATTTTTGTTATTTGTTGATGAGGCCGGTAAAGAATAATGGATTATTTCTTATATTTCGGGTTAAGAAGCTGATAACTGATGTAACTGAGTTTTTCAGCAGGACCTCTTTTACCAAATGCAGAAATATTAGAAAGCAGCGAGACTCATATCTCATATCTGTGCCTGGGTTTCAAAGTTCAAGTTCTTCTAACCGCTGTGTCCGGAGCCATTAAAATAATAATAAATAAAATAAATAAAATAAAAAAATCTATCCGAACCAAATTTAAAGTGTATTTTCAAAAGAATATGAAACTTCAGCAGGACCTCTTTTACCAAATGCAGAAATATTAGAAAGCAGCGAGACTCATATCTCATATCTGTGCCTGGGTTTCAAAGTTCAAGTTCTTCTAACCGCTGTGTCCGGAGCCATTAAAATAATAATAAATAAAATAAATAAAATAAAAAAATCTATCCGAACCAAATTTAAAGTGTATTTTCAAAAGAATATGAAACTTAAGGAGAAGTTCCAGTGCTGCAAAGGAAAGTGGCATCAGCTGGAAAGTCCCATTATAATGTTTTATGATTATAATTTTTCTTTTAATAAAAGATATTCATTTAGAATTGAATTCCAAAGCAAACGAGGGGCAAGCGAACATGACTGAAGATGATGTAGTTCTACTTTACCCATGCAACGGAAATATTATTAAGCAAATAAATGTATAAAATGAAAATATAATGGATTAAAAAGGACAGAAGCACCACCAGCCCTTTTAAAAATTCCAGATGCCCTCCACAGTTTATCTTTCAAATTGTGCAAAAATACACAAGCAAGAGGAAAATTAAGCTCCAGAAGAAAAAGGCAGGTCAGGCAGATACAGACTAAGGACGGACCCTTAATTTCTTGGCATGTGGAGAACAGTACACTCTTTAAAAAAGATTAATGCAGAAACAATAGAGCTAAAAACACAGCTCTTGGCAAATGCAGACTTCTTGAATACTAAAAGACATTTAAATAAGAATATATTAAGAAGAGGTGGAGGAGGCACAAGGGAAAAATATCACAGTAGTTGGGCAGGAAATTGTTTCAAAATATATGCAAAAGGGCTACAGGAGCTGACCCACTTTGTTTGTGGAGAATAAAAATCCTTTTATAAGAAGAAATACAGGCCTTTCTAGGCTGTCAATGAAACTGCAAATGAAATAAATACATTAGGAATAAGATGCTCAGTGCAACACATTGTTTAAAAGACCAATGTGGTAATCATTCTTGAAAGACAGGAGAACTGAAACAAAGCATACGTTTTCTTTGTTGATTTTCAAAATACAGTTTGCTTTTTTTATTATTCTCACCTGTGTTTACAAAGAAGCAGATTCAGCTGGGGAAAAATCAGGCTCGCAATCAAAGATAGAAACAGCAAAAACTTCTGCCACCTAATTAAATTCTGCTCTTAGTAGCCCTTTCTAGATAGGTTCTGTGCACAAGTACATCCTCAACTATATGGCAATTCAGAAATAATATGGTAAATATTTACAATATTGTAAGTTACAAAGAATAAACTAGAAGCACTCCAAATGCTCAGTGCAATGGAAGTACAGCTGCTGCCAAAACTCCAGTCTCAGTGTTTTCTGAGGTTGTGATTTATGTGACCTCAATACTGCATTAACTAGAGTTGTTCTTACAATTACTTTCCTACGCCGTTAGAAAGAAAGCAGCAGGGCTTCAAAATGTTCACAGTGAAATCGCGCAGGGTCTTTATAGCTCAAGATTCCCCCATAAAAGCAAGCTGGGGAAGGAATGAATTCTCACCTCTGTTTCTGATATTGTTTATCTGGAGGTAAGTACTAAATAAACAGGATGATAGCTGATGTGATACATAATATCATCTTCTCACCTTCCGAGGCTGTACTAAAGATTTTACCAAATCCTATCAAAGCTCCTGTGTATGGAAGAACACAGTACTAGTAACTTGAAGAATAGGAGAATAAAAGCTCCCTACAGCTTTCTTTTGGGAAGTGTCATTCTATAGAAGGGATCTCCTGAGCGCGCTTTCCCTTCGCTGAAGGGAGCCCCAGCCCAGGCTAATATCGAAGCTGCCAATAGGTTATTATTATCTTCTGTTCATCCTTCCCTAAGAAGGGAAGTAGATTAAAGGACTGGCACCTTTCTAAGAATGAAGATCTGTAAATGCAGTGTTATACTACTGGCTCAACTAAATCCAACCAAAAGAGATTTGATTTTCACACCTTCAAAGCCATAGTGGGTGGACATAACAAAATCTGCATATAGTGGAGACGGAGCCACCACATACCTCAGTAGTGTGGAGATCATTTAACCCATCTCCCTTTTACTCAAAACAGGATCAGTTAACCACACCTGTATCACATGGGAGAAAAGCTTGCCTAAGCTAGCTTACCTATGTCAGCTGCTTCTCAGGTATGTCCAGAACCAGAAACCCTAAACTGCCTTTCAGTTAAGTTTTACTTCCCATGTGATGAACTTTTCACACTTTCCACAAGTCCTCTACACGTTAGTTGACTTGAAGGCACTAAAAAAGTTCCACTTTACAAAGCACAGTTCTTCACTGCTTTAAACTAATAAGCTGCTGATTTGATTGCATCTTAGACTGAGATTGTTTTCGGTCTCGTTCACCACCAAAAGCTCAGTCATATTTCAGTTTGCATCAGTTTATGTTCAGGTTATTCAGGCTACCTTTTAAAGTGAAGCGAAGCAATTGTAGCAACATACTCATTTCAGTTGAAAGAAGGGTTGTATTTTTTTAGTTTAGATACATTGCTTAAAACCAATTTAATTTATAGCCATAAAACCCACTTCTAAAATGAAAAAAACATGCTCACGTGCAGTTTTGTTTCTAATTAGTTAATGAAACAAAGCAGATTTATTACCAGGACCTACTGCCTGTAAAATTATTTATGAAATCCCAGTCTGCATTTTACAAAGTAATCGACTGTATGATCAAAGCAGCTTTGTGAGGCAATGATCGTGTTTTTACTGCATTGGCTCACTTGCAAAAAAAGGTGATTAATTTATTTACAAGAGGTCTCTCTCTAAGTTTGACAGGATTTTTACAACTGCAGACATGTAAGTAGGAAAGAGATGATAGGGATGGTTTAGCGAGTGGCTTCGTGGCAGTACCAATGGCACAGGAGGCAGCATTTGGTTCTCGTTGCTTCAGCAGAAGACAATAAAGCTCAGTGATTTCTTCATTTACTGGACTGGAAAGACTTTGGCAGAGGATGAAGATGTCTTGCTAGACTATAAGGTTCAATTATTTTGACAAGTTAATATCTGTGTGGTCATTGTGATCTTAATAACAGTGCAAATATAGAACTGATGTAAATGAATTGCTGTTTAATCAATGGAATAAAACAACTTCAAATGTTTTGTGGTATATATGTAAAAGAGCAGGTAAGAAGGGGGTTTGTACTACTAAAAAGTATATTTGAGAAACAGCTCTTCAGAGATTTCCCAAGAACTTTATGCTTGTTGATCTTTTTTTTTGCCAGAAAAAACAGTGGAAAGGCCAAGTCAAGAAGAAATAACAAACTGTCAGTGAAGTTTTGCTTTGTAAGAATGCTTCCTCTGACTTTATCGCTAGAGGATGTTAACTCACCTTGATTTCTGCTTAAGCATGCCAGCAATTTTCTGTACTAACTGTAAGTATAAGTGGTCAGAATCAAATGTAGTAAAAGGAGATATGAATTAATTATCCCCATCTAACACCAAGTCAGTCTGACTGCTGGTGGTGCAAATGAATAAATATAAAGCCAAAAACTTCAAACGTTATTTCTAATACACAGCCAACATTCATTCTTTTCGACAAACCTGCCTAGGAACATAGTCCACTTTACCAAAGAGTTTACCTTTATATAGTATCTGATAAGTATTCTCCGCAGATCGAACACTTGCAGCATTGTTGCAGCGTTGTTATCAATGATGCTATATCCTTCCAGGATGTACTGGGTTCGTGTTATTTCCCATGTCAGCCATCGGAGGTTAAAGGCTGCATTACATGATAACAGGTGAGGCAAGTGCCCAGGCTTACAACAGCAGCAGCCTTCATTGTCTTCATCTCCTTCTGTTATAGCTTCCACTTCTCTCTGCTGGCAATATGTCCCTTGGCAGTGAGAAAAAGAGAGTATGCTGCCAGTTATTGGGGGGAGGAGGAAACAAAGGACTTCTAAGCTGAAGAACTATGATTGAAGGTTCTACGCACTTAGCAAAAATCTAATAGAAAGAGCTATGGCAAAAATTAGATGTGCCAATTGATCCATGCGCAGTAGCAAATAAAGAGCTATAATTTATTTATTAACTGTCACCTATAAAAGCCAAAAGGGCCCGATCTAACGTTCCAGGCATTTGGCTCTGAGCTGAGCTGAACTACAGACCACAGCTTTTGCCTTAATAAAAACTCACCACGAAACAACACTAAAAAGTCTCGCTCCATCAGGCACATTAAGCAAATTGATCCAAGTCTCAGACTGCTTCTTCAAATAACATACAGGATGCAAACAAAGACTTTACAGTGTGTCAGAACACTTATAAAATCCGGGTTTTAGCAAACTATCTTGGAAAGCAGGTTCCAAAAATAACATCCAACGGTTGTTCTCTCTCCCAACAGAGTAAAAGCTACTCCGGATCAAACATCTCTAATGAATAGCACTAGTGGCAGTATATCATGAGGACAGAACAGCTTTCTAATTAGCCTATTACACAGGCTTTAGATCAAAATAGAGTAAATCTTCCTGAAAAAGAGCTGTTAAGTCAAAAAGGAGTGATGAGGCAGATGCAGAAACAATAATATATCTGCTCTGCAGACTTTGCATTTCTGGCCTGTGCAGTGCACACTAGAGGGTCAAGCTGAGCCCTTCGGGATTTGGAATCTATGAAAATGTGATTTCTACACCATGTAGGGCACTACAAATCAAACCCAAGGTGGACACCCATGTGCTCCTCCCACCGTTCTCAAAATATGAGAGTTACATGTTCTTGATGCATGGATCTTTTTAAAATTTACTCTTTGTGGGCTTTTGCTGAACTTACTCTCCACCCAATTTGTACATAAACCATCTTTCAAGGCCATCTCCTATGATGCAAGTTACACATATGTCTCGCATGGGCCTTCCGCCAATGGTTCAGTATCACCCCACGAGAGAGCTGGCTCCGTCAGCTTCCAAACGGAATCGATAGGAGATGAAGGTGCTAGACACTGTGCTGCAGTTCAACAGCTATGAACCCCCCCCTGCCAGGACCAACAGACCTGTTGGGTTGTGTCACTGTAAATGGGAGAAGTAGTTGGCTATGTTCATCATCTCAACGTTGGACTGGGAAAGAATATAGTGTCAGCTCCAGTCCGCCGCAGTTTGCCAGCACCCGACAGAGAGCCTGAAGCAAGGCAGCATCCCACATCATTTCTGTGGAGCATCATGACAGTCGCTGTGCCCTCAACTGACTATCCCGGTCCCATCACAACTGTCTGGTCAATAACCTGAGGACCTTTAGTTTGTACCGATAGAAGTAGCACCCAGAATATTCCTCTCTCCGCAGCAAGAAAAGCCTTTCAAAATACAACAAAATATATTAAAGTATTGGTTATCACCTTCTCTTTTTTGCCTGTACACCTTCTAAAATGTATCCAGCAAGCAAAAACATACAAGAAAAAAAGATGAATAGAAAGATCTGGAAATGTGTGAGAAAAAATGGGATTGTAGCCCTAAGAGATAGGGGGAAAAAAATCCAATATATTCCAGTGTTCTCCATTCAGTTTTCTGGAAGCGAAAACTTACACTGTGTATGCAGTGTTGTTCACACACTGCTATGTATTCCTCCTTGGACTTCAGGGATATACAATATGACAAATTATTAAATGTCTTCAAGTAACCCAAATATAAACATCTTTCCTTTCAAGACTGCCACAAAGCACAAAACATGACCTATCAAGCTGACATTTCCAGTTGGACTGGACATGAACTGGACTGCTTCTGCTTCATATTTCACAGATTTCTACATGAATTAACACTTATTGCTCAAGAGTAAAAAAGCAGCAACTGCTCTGGGTCAGTGGACGCTTCTCTGAAGTCAAGTCCAAAGACATCGTTTGAAAGGCATATTCCTTTGTACATAGCTTGAAAAGAGTAAAATAACTACTTCATGCTGGTGCTGTTACTATTGCCGTTATGTTTATTTTTGAAAGTTGAAAGGTCTGTCAGTATTAAACTGAATTTAAGAGAATATACATCTTCATCCCAGGTGCTAAATTAAGTATTACCAAATGTCTATAAAAGATTAAAAACACAAGCCACTGATCCCCTTACAACTAAGGGAATTAAAGATGGCTTTGCTCAGTTTTTGTAACTCTATTCTTAAATAATTTTTTTTTCTTTTGGGATGGAAATATCACATTTCATTCCTGTGTAATGCCGGCTGTCCATGTGCTTTCTATATTATCTCTATTGATAAATATGAAATATTATTACTGGAGACTCTGTAATTACTAGTTTTCTTAAGCCATGTATTTTGTAAAATATAGGGACTAAAGAAGCTGGCAAGGGAAATAATAGGTGAATTCAAGAGACCCTCAATGTCTGAGGGAAGCTGTCATTGCATGCATAACAAACAGAAGAAGAAGATGCCAGAACAATTATTTGCATTCTCAGCTAATTTGAAAGCTAAAAGTATCTCCAAGTCATCTTTGCTAGGTAATTTTAATGAACTAAAGTTAAAATTATACTACAGTGGACGCAATCAACATTGAACTTGGGGAGCGAGAGACATTCTAACTGGTATGATTTTATTACAAAAGCTCTGGGAACCAACCAAAGGAGCTCATGTGGTCATTTTGCAGATTTATCCAAAGAATGAAATCAGGGCTGTGCTCTGTTGACATCTGGCAAACAGGCACTTGCTTAACAAAAGCTGTTTGATGGACTCAGGTACTATCACCGTGGGGATTTGGTGTCTTGACTGCTTGCAGAGCCTCTGGGGTATCCCTGTTAAGTTTAAAGGTATAATCTGAGCCGTGGCCAGTGCTCTGAAAAAACACCAAATCCCTATTCCTATCATCATGCTGCTGATTAGTATTTCCAAATGACATCTAGTAAAAGGACTCAAGTCTGCACAGACAAAATGCAGGCTTGATGCTCAAGTACACATTGGTTCCCCCCCAATTCTTGCAATCAGTTCTAGAAAGACTGCCAGTAATTTTCTCTCATCTTTAATCGAGCCTTACTTTAATCCATAATGTACTGGCTGGATTTCAATGCCACAGATTTGCATGTTACTGAGAAATTTCATTTTACCAGTGCCTACATCAATACTTTTTGGTTCATTACTCTAGACACTGGTACGGCAAAGACTAAGACCATGTGCTCAGCTTTATGCATTGAGCCAAAAGAGACAAGTCACAGTAAATGAAGTTAAACGTTTGTGTGCATCTTTTACAGAAGGGCGACCCTAGACTTTTGCGTATATGTCACACGCTGATGATTAAAATGACAATTTTTACATTGCGTTTCAAAAAATTATCAAGTTCAAGCAACTCAGAGAATTATTCATAAAAGAGCAGGGAGCGTGCACTTCAGTTCTGCAATATAATTAAGTGTAGTACCATTAAATATTAAAATACAGGAAAATGTTTTCACTGGTAATTAGTCATTTTAAAATCTGAGGGAAAACATTTTTTTTACATTTCTTTCTGCAATAGAAAGAAAATAAGCTCTCCCGCTTCACTCAAGCTTAGTCATTCACTGTGACCCTTGCTAGTACAGATGAGACTGATTCATTTGTAAGATACCTAACACTGGATGGTTGCCAAAAATCCATCAATGCAAAAACGTGTACCAGCTGAACAAAGCAAGGTCAATCTATGTGAGCTCAGGAGAAAACCAGGGTGAGACTTGAAGCTTTTTCTATTTTCCTGACGCATCAGGATTTGAGGACTGACTTGTGTTCTGCCAGAGTGATCTGACCTAAACAGAAATAAGAAAATTGAAACTGAAGACTGTAATCTCACTTCAAGAGGATATATAAAATACACCTAAATTAATGACCACCCACCCTTCTAGAATTTAAGGCTGAAATCAAAGTGTGCTTTTGAATTTAATTTTGAAAACTCAATGAGGGAAAAGAAAAGCATTTTTCAGTTCTGAAGGGCCAGAAAGAAAATCCCGTAACGCAATCACGTACTTCTAGAAGCAGTTTTAATTTCTGTAAAACACTTCAGTTTAACAACACATCCAGAATAACGACTTCTTATTGTAGCTGAAGGTAGCAATAGCTTGAGCGCTAAGGATTGTTGACATATAATAAGCAACTAGGGTGCAAACGTACATAGAACGGGCTCATAGGGCTCATACACTAACATGACATCAAGAAGATCATAAATCACTCTCCTGCACTAGGCACTTCAAGATTTAAACTCTGTGATGCCAACAACCAGTTTTGGACTAGGGGATTTAACTAGGTGTTAAGTCTGAGAGATGGAGCTGGATATGGAGATGGAAGCCATGAAGATGGACTGAAGCCCAGGGTAACTCCTTTTGTAGGCCATGCAGAGGTCTCTTCACCGACAACTCCACAAAAATGCCTGGTTGTTCACCATTTGTTTGGCAAAATCATGCACATGAATATTTTATAAATAAATGCATTATAGTGGAAATATCTGACTCTGCTCCACCAAGCTCTGCTGCAAATCCGAGTATTCCCAAATTCTGATGGATAAGGCTCCTTCTCACCTGAAACATTTCTTTTCTGCTCAGGATAGCAGCTTAATAAGCAGCAAGTTATCACCCAGAAGAAGCACAAAGAGCATAATTACAGCCATTGAAAGGCCATCCTCTCCTGAAACAAGCATCAGATATAGCTCTAGAAACACAGAAAAACAAATACTTCGAAAAGGAGTGAACTGAGCTCCCAAAAGGAAACTCACAAACCCCAGAACTGGAAACCAGCAACTGTTTTCGCTCCTTCCTGCTCTTTTCCTTGGGGAATTGGGATTAAGAACAGCCTCTGATAGTCTCGGGTTGTTTCAAAGAAAAATCTCAGGACTTAAAAACCAGTATCAATTCCTCAAACATCAAAGCTGTTAGTTACAAAACTGTGGTTTGGTTTTCAGCAGCTTCAAGTGCTTGTATGCCTGAAAAATAGTCTGGTTTTCAAACCAGATCAGTTGCTCTAATAACAGGCATCCCCCCTCCTCAGAAACCTTTCCTTTTCTTGGTCCACAGAGACACATTTCGGAAGCCCACGTGGAAGAAAGCATTCTCTACGGATGCTGGTTGTTAAACTTGCAGCTACCAAACACCACAAAAACCTCTCATGTCACTTCTTTCGCAGTGCAATGCAAGACACAACATTTTGTTTCTGGCAAAAAGACATTATTTTCTCAATAAAAAGGTTGAAGTGCATCTAACAACATTTTCCTTCCTTCCAGAAGTCTTCTCCAGTGCACCCATTTATACATATAAAATTGTGGAAGGGAGGAAAGGGAAAAAAGACATCAAATATTTATTCTAGTCTGTGTTACAGAAATTATTCTAAGCCTAGTTGAAACTTATAGATGGCTTCCACTGTTGGAGCATCATTGTACGCTTAGAAAGGCTTGTACATCACAGATTTCCTGCATTCAACATAAAGCATCCCCTTGCCTGTTTGATGCCATTCTTCCCAATTAAATCACCAAGATTAAAGAAACCCCTTCGCATCCTTTCTGTTCATTCCTCTAATATTTTCAAGCATTGTGTCTCTCAGCCTTTGTTCTTTCCCACAGACAACGTACTTTTGGTTTTTAACCTTCCTCCAAAAAGAGGTGTTAAAAATGGCTGCTTTTTTCTGAACTCCTTGTAATTTATCAATACCTTTTTATGGTCTGGTGCATACACTGAACATACCTCAAGTGTGGTCTCAGGAAAGACATGAAGGTGGGCACTTTTATTTCCCAACAGCAAAAAGTGATTTGTAAAAGCAAAAAGTGAAAGTTGCAACCACTCTTTAAATAAGGAATGATTCTTGCTAGTGCTACAGAGCCTTCAGACACAAAAATCAAACACCAATAAATATTCTCTACACTGATAACGTACTTGCTACTGTAATAAAACTATACAGCGTACCCATACACTGCAGAAATGAGTAACTGTCCTTATTTCTTAGACATCATTACTGTGCCTAAAGCTTGTACCCTAAATTGGCTGCATTCATACACCATTTTGCGTGGGAAGCTAGCTACCTAACACAGAAAGCCCCACAGGCGATCCCATCCTGCTGTCACAGCTGCCTTCCACTATGTACAATTACATCTGTGTCTGCTCTGAGCTTCTTTCCTTGATTCGTCTAATAAAGTTCCAAGTGAAGCATGAATATTGCACGTGCAACACAGAGTAACAAAAAATCACAGCAGAGATTTAGAAGTTAATTACATGATTGAAGAATACCGGGCATGAGTTAGAAAACAGCTCCTCAAGATTTCAGCATCACCATCCATAAGTAATTTCTGCACATGTAATGCCTAACTGGATATTCTCCGAAAGACATTTCGTAGAGGCACAGACTAAACAGTTCCCTTGTTCTACAGGGAACACGTGGGAGCTAGATATTTTGACATTCTTTCTGCTCGTTCCCCGATTGTGGGTTTTCCCCTGTCTCTTCCTTTCAAATTAAATGAGACATTATGTATTTCTTCTGGCAGGCTGCTTTTAGCATACCGCTGTGGTCTAACACAGATAGTAGAGGTAAGTTACCGAAGGGCTTGATTCCCCCACACCGACGTGCAGCTACCTGAAAGTTTTCACCTAGCCTGAGCTCATTACTATTCTCTCTTTGTTTTCGGTAAAGGAGGAGTCGGGCGTCTCCTCTCGATATCTGGAGGTATTGAGGGTCCCCCCTGCTTTACACACAGGATGAACGACACGATGGAGGCACATCCCCTCTCTGTCCGTAGAAAGGGAGAGTGAAGAACTCATTCATACAAGGTCCTTAATTTGAACAGGACTAAAGATGGATGAGAGGAATCTCAGCTTTGCTGACTCTCTTTCAGTCTGCTCAGTCTGTATCTTCTTACCCTGCCTGCAGGGGTTTGGTTGGTTTTTGGGTTTTGGTTTTTTTCATTTAAAAGCTGAGCCAAATGCTTCTATTACATACAATTAGAAAGGCATGTTGATCAGTCATTTATAATGCCAACTCTCAATTAGGCTGGACTGCAAACTGGGGAGGCAGTACCTCCTGCCCCCAGTACACTTAAATTCAGAAGACTCTATGACCCCTTCTTCAGGCACTACTGTGGCAGGATTGCCAGCACACCTTTTCAGCTACCAGTGAGAAAAACCCGTAGGAAAATCCAGAGCTCCACAATGCAAATATTGCTTTTGATTTACTCATAAACAGAAAACACTCACAGAGAACACTGTTGTGATTCACTCATTTCCAAAGTAAACATAGAGTTCCTATTTAAGGAACGGCAAATTTTTAAGGCCCTCAATTAAAATCACTTGTTTGAAATTGAAGTCAAGCAGCCAATGCTCAGAAATTACAGATTTCAAGTTCCTCCTCTAGCCCTTTTTTTTCCTCCTTGTGGCAAACCATTCTGTACAATGGAAAGAATCAGGGTCCAATGTGAAAAACAGTGCATGACCAGACAACTAAAAATAGGAATGTAAGATGCCCAAAGCAGAGAAAATGAGCCTAGTGCTTAACAACTGCCTCTTGACTTTGTAAACCACCAGGTTCTTCCAGGACAGTTGCATACACTCTTCCCACTTATGCAGAAAAAAATCCTACTGTATTCAGTTGTACCCCACACCCGCTAGCTGCAAGATATGAAATGGGGAAGAACGTGCCTAGTCCGCGCAGGAGATGGCTCCTGGTGCTGCTTGGGGGCAGCCCGGTCTAACTTCCTGCCCCTGCAGGCAGCGGTGCCGCTCAAAGCAAGGAGCAAAGAAAATCTTCCAAGGAAGAGTTTCAGCTCAGTCTCAGCTTTCACAGAGCTTCCTTGGGACAGCCCTTGGCCCATCCCCATTACGCAGCTTCTGCCTTCAGGTCAGCCCTTCTGGCTCCTTTTACTCAGGTCTGGGCACCCTTGCGTAACCCCTACGGCCCCACCAGAGCAGGGCTCCTTGTTCATACAAAGAGGAAACCTGTTACAGGAAGGGCACGGTACTGCAGCGTAGTTTATCTAAAGCACGCCAGTCCTCATGGGTTACCCGGAGACACAAGCAACCCTCTGGTGTCAGCACACCACCTCAGCAAGTCTGCACTGGGCACGCAGCAGACTACCTGCCCACACTTTGGAGTCCATGAAGCTTTTTTTTATAGTCGGTGTCAGGCAGATCCATCTTATCTGGCTTGTGCCTGGTTCCCCTCTGGGCTCCTCTGTTCCTCCTACTCCATCCTTAAGCAGGCTTGTAATTCATGTGGTTTCTCTGGCACCCATTCTGCACGGTCCAGTGAGGTTCAACTCTCACATGGCATGTCAAATGCTACGTGTTTGAGCTGTTCTTTCCTCAGGTATGTTCCTTTATTCAATCCTACATGGCTTCTCTGTTCCAGGCCAAACAACGTAATAACAATACTCACACGCTCCTAGTTTCTCTTCCCGTAACGTCTCCTGTATGTGGAGAAAATATTCTGAAAGCCGGAGGAACCTTCCTTACATACCATGTCTGTGAGGACACAAACTAACTACACATTTTCTCTTATTCTTGGAATAGCATCATCCAGTCGGTTCAGAGAGGAGTCCACTTCCCTCCCATTTCCATCCTTTTCCTCTCCTTCTAGTATTGGGGAGTCTCTTCCCCCAGTGATACTCTGAGGGGAATAGGGGACTGGAATTGTACTGAAGATGAGATAATCTAGGTGAGATTCCTATTCCCATTTTCCCATTCCTCTCCTCCTCCTCCAGCAACTTGTCTGCGCTTTCCCAATTCACAGTTTGCTGCCGCTCTCTTGGTCCAGGTCTTTTGAACGCTCAGGTAAGGGTGCTGCTTTGCAGGCTGCCAGCCTCCTCCTGAGGAGTGTGAGAGAGACTGGGAAAGGGGATATCCGTGATGAGAACTCAGCTGGCTCTAAATAGCAACCCATGAAACACATGAGGGCTGTGGGGTTCAGCCCCAGCTGAATTTAAAAACCTGTTGCAGCCAGCAGACATGTTGGATGTATTCACAAAGCAAACCAGCTACAATACTAACACTGAACAGCATTAGGCAATCTGCATGGAAAAGTCAATTTTCAGACCCATTTAGTTACTTAAACTGTGGTTTTAGGGAATAGAGAGATGCCTTGACAGGTGGCACACTGCAATTTTTGAGGTTTGCTCTCAGATCCAAATGCAAAATGGCACTCGCCTGGTAATGAACCATCCTGGCTCAAAGTCAAACAAAGTCTCCCCAAACCACTTTGCAGCAAAACTATCCAGTTGTTCACCACTCAACTTCCAGTTCATTAAGCCTGTCTGCTAGGCCCCTGATCTTTTTATCCAGCTAGCACGTGGTTTGAGGATCCTCTCATGTTTTTTCATCTCTGTTTCCAAGATTTACTTTTCTTGAACTGCCTGGGGATGGTGATGATGGAGAGGGACCCAGCAGTAGGTGGCAACTGCATAAAGTAAAAAAAACACTCAAAAAACTCATGTAATTTAAGCATGAAAGTGAGTTTTCTTTCTTCTGTTTGTTTCAAATCCTACAGTGAACTATTTTAACACAAAAGGATGATCAGCAAAGATTTTCTGAAGTTAGAATGCAAATTAATGGAAATGTACATGGTCCTGCTTACTCAAAATCCCAACAAATCTGAATAAAATGTCAATATTGCCCAAGATATGTCTTTTCTTTAACATATATAAATCACTCCTGGAAGTCATTTTTCTTTTCAGATCTGCAGAAATGAATGAACTATTTTTTGACTTCACAGAGTTTCCATAAAGAATTATAACTGTGAGCAACCTAAGAGGAACCAAAAATAACAGGCTGACTAAAACTATCTTCAATTAAAAAAAAGCAATTATCTCAGAGATTTACCAGCCTGTGAAACCAGTGATACTGTAACTAAGAGATTTGAACTGCCATAGTATTTAACTGTTCTTGCAGAACGACATAAATCTGCATTTGTCCAGCTTGGATTTGAAAAAAGGAATAGCAAATTCCAAATCTACCTAAAAAAAGCCTTCCACCTGTGGAACCATAGGGTACTTAACCTCAGAACCTTTCTCTGACACAGCAGCACCACTGCTTACCCTGGGGGCACACAAGGAGAAGATAATACTTGCACAGATGTCTTTGAAGTTGAAGAAAGCCACAGAGACACACATCCATCATCATCATCATCATGAACAACAAGACATTATAAGGCTGATAAACAAATTCTTTCTCCTCCTTTCCAGTTGCTTTTTCTTACAATTTGCCTTTGTACTGAATAGGTAGGTATCTCTTCAGGTACTACAATACCGAGCTGTTTCAGGTATTTACTCTTTTCTACGTAACTTTTCTTAAGATACAGGAGTGTTATCTTCGTCCCCACCATATAGGAAGGAAAGTGAACATCAAGCATTTACCACAACCTGTTCAACATCCTACAGGGAGTCTGTCACAGAGTCAAGACTTGAGCCCACACATGTTATTTCCTAGTCTAATCCTCCCACACCTAAGTGCATTCAAAGAGCCAGTCTGTCTCCTATTTTCTCATACTCAACCTTGTTGAAAAGTCACCTTGATTATACACTCCTCTACACGTTGCCCATTAGATGCTCAGCCCTTGAGCCTGGGAAGCTATTTATTCTGGGATTTCAAAACTGCCATCACCTGCAATTGCAAAGTGGTATCTTTGAAAGGTTACAAACCCAAGCAACAAATCCAGACAGCCAACATGTGTAGCATGAACAAAATTTAAAAGCTGTTTAAAAGTTTTGTGGTTTTACTTTCATTCTTCTTCCTACTTTAGGGACAACAACAGACAAAAGGACAAGAGTGTGACACTACGAGCAACTGGCCTCACAAAAGCCATACCACCGAGGAAGGGGATGCAATTGCCATTCCTTAAAGAGGAGTGTCCTGACAGAGGAATATACTGAACAGGAAGAAAATCAGGTCCCTTCTTCAACTGAAGTCAGTGCTTCCTAAGTAAGAGAAATATGAAGCCCTGACTGACTTGCTGTTTGACTCCTCTCCTGTTCTACTCTGACGGAGACCATCTCAGCACTGGCATCTTGCATGAGCTGACACAGGATATTTTCCATGGGAGGAGTCTTATGATATTTGGGGTTTTTTCAAAGACAAGTTTCGGGGGGTTGAACAATTTTAAGAACAACTTCGGTTTTCATAGTTACGGAGGGAAAGAAATAATCTGAAAATATAACTAAGCATAACCTAAAAGATCTGTGAACCAAGCAAATAACTCAACATGCCTTCTTTCTGAAAGTCTTATGATACTGAAGAACATGACTCCAAATTTCTTAACACCTACGTTTCAAAACATTGTCATTCAAATAATGATACAAAGAAGTACAGAGCTTTTAGACAGACAGACAAATATCTTTAAAAAGAGAGAGAGAGAGAGAGAGAAAGGTCCTTAAACTCTATGTCCTACTATACGATTGTGATAGATTAAAAAGCCAGACAGGGTTTCTTGCTGGTTTTGTTGTTATTTAAATCATCAGGGATCCTTACCTCGAAATTCCAGCCCTCTGAGCTGAAAGGTGACAAGGCCATTTCCAATTTCGATCAAGTGCACAAAGGCATTTAAATAATCCGATGCCAGAATAAAACAGTCTCCTGTGTTGTAGTTTCCCCAGCGGCCCAGAATCAAATCTCCACAAAGAGACTCCTGCAGAGATCTTGTCAAATGCTCATAAAAAATTGAGTTGAGATTATTGTCATCATTTCCTACAACCAGAGCAGCACACATTTGTAAAGAATAAAATTTATAATACACTAAGCCATTCTGCATAAAATCCCATGTTCCTTTTTATTCCTGCATAAAGCTTTTTCCTCTAGCTGGATGGTATCTTCCTGATACTTTATACAATCCACATTTCCTAGGTGTTTTTTAGCCCTGCAGAGAATCAGGCCTGAAACGTTTGTTTAATATGACCAATATTGTAAATAGAATATCAAATTAGTGATAACACATATTTCAGACTGAATCAAATCACCCCATGTTTTACAACAGAAAGAATTTTTTGGTTCCACTGAAAGTCTCTGCAATGCTAAGTTAATGTCTACATATCGTTCTTAATTTTAAGAAACCAGAAATCATGATTGTTTCAGTACATAAGCTTAAATCTGAATATTATTTCTGAGATTTTTAAAGAATTCAGTCACACAGCTCCCAGTAATTTTGTTGGGATTTTTTCTTTTTCATCCTCCAGGCATTTTTCAAGGCTTTGTCCATGAGTATCTGTTGGTACTTAAGATGAGGATACATATTTTAAGAGAGTTCACTTAGTATATTGAGAAAGAATGAAACAAGGTTCATTTACCACTAGAATTGCTACCACTTCTTTGAAAATAGTAGCTGTCCAATTACATATTGCTTGGACCAATTGTCCAGGTGAAAAACACCCCATCACAGTCTAAAAATGTCATCTCATAAAGGTCTATGGCATTTAACTGGATTAAAAGCAGCACTTTATGATGGTGACCCGTGAAAGGGAACAAACCTTTCACAAATGCTAACACAGTGCCACATAATCCAATGTGATGTTGTCTTGTGCTTGTACTCTTTTACATAATATATGCTTGACATGAGAACTGCTTTTCTTTTCTATAATGCACCAGTGTCTCACCTTCAATACTTTTAAAATGCTGGTGCATGAATAGATATACATGTACAAACCAACATCTTGTAGGTATATTTGCATACATGAGAGTGTGTATGTGGATACATATGTACAGGTACACATGCATATTTATGTATGTGCATATTTAGGAGCAGATATAGCATGGAGAAGAAAAACAGAGGATGACAGGCTATAGCTTCCCCTACAAATTGCTCCTCAATACAAGAGGAGTGGGTGTGTTACTATGCTGTTTTTCATCACCATGGCCATTATGCATCCAGCCCTGGTGTGTATGTATATGCAGGTGTGTATGCACATATAGACATACTTGGCTATACACCTTCTGGAATATATTTGGGTCAAGATCCAAACGAGTCATAAAATGAATGTTTTAAGTACACAAACAAAAGGAATGTTTTGATTGAGCTATGGGGTTTAAAACATAATTAACTCATTAGCATATATAATAATGCTAAAGGTTATTGCTATCAGATGACAGAATGGCCTTCGGAAACATCTTAACTCCCTGCCTTGAAATGATAAATAATGAAAGAGCACTATATATGCCTCAAACTGCTAATATCTCTCTCGCCTTCTTGGACACCCTGGATTACACCCATTTCTGCTTGAAGATGTGTATTTGTTCATGCTACTGATGTAATGGAAAAGGATGAAAAGGGGGTGATAAAATATAACAGCAATAATTACAATGTAAACTTATACCTCCACAATACAAGCCCCTGACACCTCAGTGGCAAAATAAAATCAGCTGCATAACACTGAACTGGAAGAAACCCATATATGAAGCCCTGGCCTCTCTCACTGGGACCGGGATTCGGCATGAAACACTGGTAAGGACTCTGTCCCGCCAGGTGCTGAAGAGCGTTGGCTGAGGTACCACGTGCTCTCCGTGTCCACAGACTTGCCAAAAAATGCCCTCGCTTCCCAGTCGGTGCAGCCCAGGAAGGTGCTTTACATTGCCATGGATCAGAGCTCATTTAATGCACCAATCCCCAGAGGAGAAGCCCACCATTTTTCCTACTTCTTTCTTTTACCCCCTCCTGCAAATTTTCCAACTTCCCTTTCCCCCCTCTCCAAAAAGGTTTCTCTCCAGGGAAGAGGAGATACCTGTCAGCCCAAACTGCTCAGCAGTAGGGGCACTGTTAACCCGCTGCTTTTTTCCAAAACCTTTCCCTGCCCACAGCTGACCTTCGAGTCTAGCTGGGGTGTCTGCTGCGTACTCCGCACAACCAGCAATGTTATGATTAACCAAGCAATTCGCAGCCCTGCAGCGATCTGATCAGCTACACATAACTGAAGAGTGAATTTACTTATCAAGTCACACAACTTAAACCAGTGCTCTGCTACATTTAAAATGTTCTGGTTTGTTCACACAACAATTAAACCCTTTGCATCTCTTCAGCTTCCCAGGCAGAGCTTCGATGGTGTAAATACATCACATTTTGCAAATCAAGCAAAACACCCAAACTCTGAGGCCATACCTGCATCCTTTTCGATCTGAATTGCCAGTCTGGTGTTGGAATGGTCCGATCTTTTGGTGCTGGAAATAAAGACATGTTGTACAGCCAATTCTTTTTTTTTTAAATAAGATTCTCCCCAAAACACATTTTTATTTTCTTGTTAACATATCTTCTCATTCTGTGCTTATATCATTATGCAGTTCACACTCTAATCTGTTCATCGGTTTACTCCAAGTAGGCATAAATAGTTATTTCAGTTCAGTATTGCTATTGATATTGTAGCTTATCAGCACACAAAACAAAAGTGTCTGTGTCCCCTCCTCCTTTTCCTCAAACTCGTTCTTCCCCATCTTCCTTCTTGTGGGGCAGAGTCCTTTCAGAATTTGGCATCTGTGACAATACACAACACTACGTACTTAAATAATTGAACTGGCTCCAGAAGCACATCAGCCAGGTGCCCCCAAAACAGTGAACAGAAAGAATATTAAATCAGTCTTTCTTCCCTTCTAAGGCTTAAGAGAAACAGCTGGACTCAAAAGGTTTTCTTTATGCAAAAGTATTTCTGTGGGTGTATAACATCTATGGAAAAACAACAACAAAAAAACCACTTTACTTAGTTTCATATTTGGCTAAGCAGCAACGAGAGAGTCCCTGGTCATTCTTATCGCTTGAAAAATTGTAAATTACAGGGTCTTAGGCCATACAGACAGTAACCCTGTCTCCCTTATGAATGACACATTCCCTACTCAGTATGTTCATTGTAGCAGTGGAATATAAATACCACAGGAAAAATGGTCACAAAACATAAATCAACTAAAATGTAGATTGGATTGAGCTTTTATTCCTACCTGTAACAAAAGACATTAACAAAGTCTGAAAATAAGGAACGAGTAAATCACTGTGGGCAAGCATGCGTCCAACAGAAAGAAGTGGTTTTCGTGGTGACTAAGGATATTCAACACCAGAATTCCAAAGCATATCCCAAGCATCCATCTCCCAAGCCTTCAGGGTACAAATGAAAGCCTAGCTAACAGAAATGCTATAGTAAATGTAAATTTCCCTGAAATACTGCTCTGGCAGCGGTGCTTTAGGATTTCAGGACACTTCATTAAGAATATTGCCTCAAGAGTTTTGCCCTCAATCACTAGCCTTAGCAGAAGGTCTATCAATCAGATATGTAAATATTATCATTCCTTGGAAAATGGTGTTAAAGCAGAAAATGGGTAAAGACAAAGCCACTTGCCCCAAACGACGATCAGCATACGTGACGGTGGTGAGAGTCTCATCTGTTCAACAGCCTGCGAACGCAGGGGAAAAGTGCCAATGCACCACCTCTCCTGGCACCAGAACCGAGGAAGACACCAGGCATGGTCCTCATCCTGTCCTTTGTCAAACTGTGATGAGGGTAGCATGGCCAGGTGGGACTGGCAGTGGTCTGGCTCATTAGGATGGAGCACAGAGCATAGTGGAGATTTCGAACGGGCTGATGGTTGGCCAGTCAACTTAGAAAGCCTCAATTTAGCTACTCACTATAAGAACTTAGACATGCCCCGAGGAAGACTGCAGCAAAAAAGGTATAAGTTATATGGAAGGCTTTCAAACAGCTTAAATAACATTGAAAAAGGATGGTGTAAACCCAGGGTAATGTCATCTTTGAAGCACAGTAGAGACTCTGGGAGTCTGTACATCCTCATTGCAGTATTGGCTCCCAGGATTTTGTGTGTCAATATTTAAAAGGTTGGAAGTTTCTGAGCTGCAGCCATAAGCTCCCGCTGAAGCCAACTGGGAGAAGGATGCCGTTGATGTCCCTAATGCTAGAAAGCCTTTTCATCCAGCCTCTACAGCCTCCCCCAGAAAGCTGTGGAAAACTGACCAACAGAAAAATTGCATACTGGCTTCCATGTAGTAGACAGAAGAGGAGCAGAATTGTTTTACTTCTACTCCCTAGCAGCAACTGATTTTTGCTTTAAAAAGGCATGTTCTTTACTTTGCAAGAAATACAGTTGGAGAGAATATAAGTCTTAATTAGAATTATTTGTAATTAATATTAGTACATTATCTACATAGATTAACATTTTATTTGATGTATTATTTATCTTCCTGCCTCTGGTTGGCTCAGCTTATTGTAACTGCAATTTTCATTTCCTATGCAACAGAAAATGGCAATGGGGGAAGGGCCTCCTAAGCAGTTCAGAACATACAGAATGATTTTACTTCAAAATGGTTGTCAGAATTCTTCTACCCTGATATATATTCACCTGCAATTGCAACATATGCAAGAATAAGCATAAAGATTAGGTTATGGAATTCAATCAATTTTCTATTCTCAGCAGAGAAACGCTGCTGATTTTCAAATGCATATGTTTTAAGATTAAAAGACTCCTTATTAACTTTCAGTCCCTCTGAAATCAGTGTGGCAGTATGAGGTACAAGTCAATACTATTCTTTACCCCAGTTTTTTACCAACCTATAAGGCATTTCTGTTCTTGAGGCATATTGAGACCCATACAAATCAAGCAATACTTCAGAAAATTCTAATCTATAATAAGTAGGAATCCTTTTGCCCAGCACGCAGCTCTAGCTCCATTTCTCTTCCCCCCCTCCCCCCTTTTTTTTTGAGAGAGAGAAAGATGCATGAAACAATCGGGGAAAATCACAAGTGCTTCAGGAAAATCACAAGTGCTTCAGGACACTCCGAGACGGATAATGTAGCCTGACTGGGAAAAAGAGAACGAAACAGAACAGCTCTCACAAACAAAACAAAACCAGGCTCCATTGCAGCTATATCCTCCATTCCAAGCACAATAATGATTCCTTAAGCAGCTAAAACATGGGCCTCAGGACATGAGACAAGAAAGGATTTACCTTTTCAGACACTACCAGAAAAACCCCAATCTTTATACAGATATTTTGAAGCATAGTTTTATTTTTTTTTAAGACCGAGGGTAATAAAGACAATTTGTAAAGCGAACTTCTGTCCTGAAATTCAGTTTAGTTGAATAAATTCAGTCAGGTAATCCATTTTGGACTTCAAAAATCTTCCACAATTGTTAGTAACCAAAGCTATGTTTGTACCTTCTTGAAGGCAATGGGAATTTGCATAGCATTAAACTACAATACACTGCGCCTAACAATCAAACCAGTGATACCTTTACTCCTGGGCTTTTCGCTGTCAACTAGGACTTCTCAAAGGTCTTTTGGGACTAGCGAGTGATTCAGGCTTTCCTCCAGTGGCCTCTTGCTTTAAATTTGGTTGTTACCACTCATCCAAGGTGATAATTAGCTCAGTAATTGGATTTTTTCCTGAACTGCATTATTCTATGCAAACCGAGTGCAGGTCCTTCAGCACTTGCCCTAGAGAGCAAGTGATTGTGTTTGAACGTCGTCAGCTGACTCTTCAGCAATTTTAAAGTCAACATCCTGCTTAGTTCCTGAAATATCTATCTCATGCTCTTTTAATCCAGCATTTACATGGGCACTGAGATAATCCACTGGTTTGCATAGCACTTTTCACGCCATTACAACTATCGCTTCCCTTTGCAAAAGGATGAAGTCATCTCCTATACTTCCCTTGTCCAAAAATACTACCTCGTTTTTCAACCTGGAAAGACTTTCTTCTCCCACTTTACTCCCCCAATTTCCTTAGAAAGGTAGAAAAAAGACTGAGGGGGATTCAGACAGCCTGGGGAACACAGAGCGGATGGTAAGAATCGGGCAAATGGAGGGGGGGGTGGGGAGGGAAATATCATTGCTGTGCTTATTTCCAGAAGATGAAAATAAAATTGCAGCTGTTCTATGTGCCTTGCTGTTGCTGGGTTTTGCCCCAAAACACAAATTCAAGACTTCCAGGATTCTTGCTGTGAAGGAGGGGATCTCTACTTTGAAAGAGAACAAAACGAAGAAAAGCAGTTCCCCTCTGGGGGATGCAAGAGATGCCTTTCTAGGGTAGATCCGAAGTTTTTATTTGTCTGTGTCCAATGAATTTTAATCCATCTTTCCATGACATCTAACAGGCAAGTCTAACAGAGAGAAACTTTACTACGCTGCAGCCCTATGATTATTCATGGGAGTCTGGAAAAAAAAATCCTCAACATTTCCGTGTGAATGTCTTATGCTGCTGGCACTATAAACGGAAGGCTTAGCAATTAAAAACACAGTAGTAGTAGCAGGCTACAATAGTGAGGCAGGAGGGAGAATGAGGAGATGGCAGAATAAGCAGGCATCCATGAATATTTGAAGGACACCAGAGGCAAAAACAATGGTACTAATGGGAAGTGTGAGGTGCCCAAGTAGTTTTAAATCAATTTCATCTAAAACGCAGAATGATTTCAGCGCAATTGTAACAGCAAAGGCTGACAGCCCCTTCGCGCATAGCCACGCCCAGGTTTTCTAGGCAGCTGCATAGAAGACATGCCTTAGGTTTAACTTACGTTAATAAAGATAGATCTCTTAAAAATGAAAACAACTTCTCCTTTCTGATCACTTGCTCTGATTTTTATTTTTCATGCTTTCTTCCTCCCCTCCTTCCCTGACTGCTCCAGTGTTTCATCTAACAATAGTAAAAAGTGGCTTTGATTGCACACTAGGAAACTGGGGGAGGGCTAAGGTAGAAAAAGTTCCAGTTGTTAAAGACAGCGCTGTTGAAGGATCCTTTTAAAACATAGGAAGATCTTATTATCAGTAATGTTTCCTGTTCTGAGGGTTTCTTTACTTTCTTAAAAAGGTTTTTATGACTCATTCTGAGAGCTTCTCGCGTTTGGTTTTTGGGTTTTTTGTGGTTTGTTTGGTTTTGGTTTTTTTAAGTAGGTGTAAAAATCAGAATTGCGGTCATTTGCTGAGATGCTACTGAGCATGTTTATTTGGCCTATTCTGAAGCCTTTCCTAAAGATGAGGCTTCTGTGCTGCTGCAGCAATAGGGATGCAAATGAGAGGTGAATTCGAGATCAAAAGCTGAGTGCCCAAACATGGATTAAACAGCCCACATAAGTGCTCTGACTTTCAAAGGTCTGGCTGGGGAATTCACCTCTGATTTGCAAGCCAGGTCATTTAAGCATCTGTGTACTTTAAAATATTCACTAATGCTTTACCAAAATGTCATCAATATCCCCACTTTTGTCTTATTTGCCTACCTTGCCACTTAATTTCTCTCCCCTTGTCTGAATATGCTTTTCCTTTTAAAAGGCATTTAGTCACTATCTTCAGATATTTTATACTAAGCAATACATGGAGCTTTATACATGGAAGGATTATGCCAACTGCACAGAGATGTTTGTGCTCACTCTTGTGTCAGTGAAAAAGGGCTGGGACCCTGATATTCCTGTAAGGATGGGGCTTTGCGCAGGATCCAGCATCACAGCTATACCTCACTGTCCGCAATTCATAGACGTACTTTTAATTTAAAAGCAAATGTGTTAATTGCACACAAAAACATGCATCTGAAATACTGCAGGTAAGTGTTATTTTTCTGGTTTTCCCATCGTGAGCCAACGCCAACATTATAGGAAAGGTACTATGCTGTGCCCAGCTCTGGGTAAAGAGCTCTGCAGGACTAATTTACTTGGACTCTGCACTGGCTGATGGGCCCAGAAGTGAAGTGGCAAAAGCTGAGAAACTGTAAGGACCTGGAGAGTAGAAAGGAGGTGATGAGAAATGTCCTAGTGAAGTTTTCACCAGAAAAAGAGAGTGAGATCAGACAGCAAAAAAAAAAATCACCAAAATGTTGGGAACTGCTTCAGCAAATGAGGCCAAGATATTTAGCTCCTTTACTCCACACAGAGAGATGCACACTGTTTAAACATCATAAAAGGAGGAAAGGACAGCAAAGCATTTCAGAACTCATTCTTAATATTCTTTATTGCTGAGGACAAAGTGCTCTTATGTTTTTTCAGTGCGCAATATTAAAATAACATATACTTAAGATTTTAATTGTCACTTTTAGACTCAAGGTGACTGCTTAAAAATAAAATAGGGGGTAGAGATGGCAAGAAAGTATGAGGAAATGTATGCAAGTATGCAAAAGTATGCAAAAAGTATGCAAGAATAAGACAAAGACTGGTGAATGATGTCTTACAAAGAAAGCCTATATCAGAAATAGTAGTTTAGTTCACTACAGGGTTTTCCATATACATATTTCTCACCGAAAGATGAAGGGAGGCAAAACAGAAGCTAACCAAGCCATTCCAGTGCCGTAAACCTGTGAGTGCAGCATCAGTGATACTACACTGAAGAACAAGAAAAATCTGACTGCTATTGTGCAGTTGTACAAAATCCAGTCTAAAACAGGGATAACTTTTAATACCTCTGGTTTTTTCATTGCAAGTTGCTGTTGAGAGTGTTAATCATTTACAGCAGTTGTTATGGTAGTCTCTACAGTACTCTTCAGACTGAAAAAATCTCCAACACATGGTTGAACTAGATGGTATTTTGAGAGCAAACACTGCTAGTCAAAGGATTAAAACAGAAAAATCCCTCTAACATTCATCCACTATTTACTTAGTCCCAATCAGCACAAAGCTTCAGAGACAATTCTCAGTGGCAATGGTGACATAATTCTGCATTTTGCATTATCTCAGAAAGAAGAAAGAGACACTTTACATTTTGCTTTTATAAGCCCTCAGGCACTTTGGGTCCAGTATATACCCTAGTACATCAGGAGACAGCCAGGACTTGAGCAAGCTGTAGTATGAATTATTCCCTGCTGCTATCTGTACACAACTTACATATCACCTCAGTTAGAACGGTTACACTTGTTGAATATCTCCTCTATGATCTCAGCTTTTCCCCTGTCTTCACATCTTGACAAAAGTTGCTTAAGTAAGCATCTTCCTGAATGGAAGGTTTGAGTTTAGTGCTCCAAACCTCAGCTTGCCCCTAAATGTTTGATTCAGTTAAATCTAAAACAGGAGGTGATCTACATTATCCAAGTGAATGGGATGAACGCTTGCGGAGAATACTTATTCTTATGGAAATTCGGTCAATCCATTTCAACAGGTTTCCAATACTCGACATGACAGAAATTTCATGAGTTTACTTGATCTCATTAGATTTACATAATTTGGAAGCTAAGCATTAGATGAACAGCTTATAAAATTTTAGTGCCACTATATATCCACACAAGCCCTTAAAATACTACATGCTTCCTATTTCAGATTTCTGAGTCCATTCTCATCTTTCTCTTATGTCCTGTGCTGCCTTCCTTTCCAAATATCTTTAAAAGTCCTCTTCTATCATGCTCATGATTTCTTTTCCTCTATAGGTCTGAGTTCCTGCTTATCAATGTCTGTTGCATTATCCTTTCAGATTTTTCACTGCATGCCTTTTCCTTTTTTGCCCATCCCTTTCCCTTTTCATTTATCCCACTTGTGGTTTTGATCTCTGCTTGTGTTCCTGCCTGGCCTCAGCATGCATTCCCTCTCTGATGCCTCCCTTCTGTCTTTATTCTGTCCTCTTAGAATGATTCAGTGAATTGGAGTTGTGAATGCATCTTTAACTCAGCAGGGAACTACAGAGCACTGAATCAGAATGCACTCCCAATTAATTATCACACATATGGCTCCTATTCAATTAGCCTCAATTTGTTTTATTGACTGCCACGGGCAAAATTTGAGAAGAGGAGATGTAACCAGTTAAAGAGATACTGCCAAACAGTTAAAATACAACTTTGAATTTTGTATAGCCTCCCTTGAGTGTGAAACTCTTGGCAACTCAGAAAACACTTATTTTAATACCAGATCAGTTAAAGGTGCCTGGTTTTCCTCGCCCATCCTTTCCCAGACAGATCTCACATTTTCCCAGTTCAATGTGACTCGACACATGGAATCAAGCGATGAGGTGCAGGCAGGGTTGGAGAAGAGATGTGCATACCTCCACACGCTACAGCAAGTGGCCAAAGGGGCACACATTCACACAGGGTCATTTACTCTTGGGGAGATCACAGTTCAAGATGCTGAGGGGAACATGATTTCTAGTAGGGCTTCTTTTAGCCTGGGGCTTTACCTGAAGCAACACTTCCCACACCTGAATGCTGTGGCTTTGCCACTCCTCAAAGCCCTACACACTTGCTGAAAGGGATTAAAGACTCTCAAACCAGGCAAGTGTTGCAGGTACAAGTCCATGGGCAGTACTGGTGGTGTGCAATGTGAAGATGTATAGCAGATAGGCACTACAGCAGGGAGGAGAGAGGGAATGGTCTTGAGAAGACAGATGAGTAAGTCTGACAAATAACATGTAACTTCAGAGGGCTCGTGAAGAACTAAGGCTGAAGTATGGACAAAGATGTTCCTTGTTCTTCAAACGTTTTGGTTTTCTCTATTCTCTCCCCCAATGCCAGAACCATGACCATTCATGCAGCTGGAGAACAGGGCGCAACTTCCCAAAGACCAGTTTATACTCATGGTTTCAACAGAGGAGCATTTTTTTTCCCCAAAAAATCACCTTTATTGAGAAATCTGCCAGTTGTAAGAGAAGAGTAATGGAGGAAAAATAGCAGCAACTTGCTAACATTTCAGCTTTTGCACCACTGCCAGCCGAGGAGAGCCACTACAGTCAGCGGGAATGCTGTGCCCAAGGGCACTCAAGTCAGGCCTAAGTGTACCTCAGTACCAGTCTAGGCTGGATGCTCAAGGATCTAAATCCCTCTGAAGTCTCCAGAAAGACTGTCACCAAATTCCACAAGCTTTGTGAACAGAACCAGGCAGCCCTTCTGACTTGAAGATAACACACCAAAAATTCAGACTAAAACCGTTCATTCATTGGTCCTATTTACTTTGACTGGGAAGTTCCAGGCACTAATAAACACCCATTTTGGTTTTATCTACATGCTGATACTTATTTATATTATTTTGCTGAGTTCTAAACTAACTTAACACTCAATAAAAGCCTGGAGGAGCCCTGAGGCCAAGTCAGTGAAGACTTCTCTTACGAGAGCCACGGTCATCAAAGAGGCTAGCATTCATAAAACTGAGTAACAAAGGAACTGCTAACAAAGGAACTAGAACCATAGTACGCTCTAGAGTAAAGTTGTGCAACTGGAATATAGTGCTTCTTTCACAAGTCAGTTCATAAAAAACAGTATAGATATAGAAGCAGCCAGAGAGAAACACAAAGATTAGCAGCGAAAGAGAAACAGTTCAGAAGAAACTAAAACGATTGCAATGAACAGTAGAACTCATGGCTGCAATGTGGCTTTCATGCCAGGTGGCTGGAAGCATTCAGAAAAGTTTGAACCCTAAGTAAGGAGAACAGGCAGTGACAATAGAACATAACATTTCTGAAGTGATAGTTGAAGAAATAAGGCAAACACTAACTCCTGTTGATTAGGGGAAAAAAGGTTCTCCTATGCTTAGGTTATGCTATAATTGTTGACATCAGAGGTTAATGTACCTTTCTTTAAAGTATTCATTATAAATCAGTGTCCAAGGCATTACTGAACTATAAATAGCTGCTGCAGTTGTTCCTCTGTAAACATCACCACTATGGAGGTCTAACAACATGTGAAAAATCAAACAACATAGCAAGAAAAGACTAAAAAAAGAAATCCAGCCCTAAAAAGGAAAACTTGAAAGGTCTGAACACGCAGCTCCCAAACAAGGCCCATGGACAGTTATGGTTGAATGATATTTTATGTTCGGAGCAGGAATTTTAGCAGCTGTAACAGATGAGCAGGATCACAGGGAAACCAGATGCACTAGGGTGTGTTAAAAATAAGCATTTGGAAGTGGAAGGCCTGTTAGTTTATGGGGAAAAAGGGAGGGAGCAGACGGGTACGTTTCATAACTCCTTTTCCCACACACGTGCATTATGTGGGGTCAACCTGAATTATGTCTACACTGGGAAAACTCTTCCCATTCTACCTGCAGATGTCCACAATGGGCAGGTTAAGCGAGCCGGTAGGAAAAAAGAAAATGCCAGCTGCACTAGATCTGAGCAGGGCAGGTTTTCCTCACCCTCCGTTCCCAGCTGTATTAACCTTACAGGTGGCTATTCTCCAGACCACAATGACTGGAATAATAACACAGTGATACACTTTTTAAAAAGATGGAGAAAAGAAAGGCTTGCTCACATATTCTCAAACAGAGAGAGGTGTCCTGCAATGCCATTCTGAGATAACTGGCAATTTAATCACAGCCTCTTCAGAGACATCTAACAAATTCAGTTACACCACATAGTAATTCACTCGAGACCCTTCAAAGCAAATGCAAGCTGTGCCTTACCCAAAAATAGGCACTGAACCAGATGACCAAGAAAGAATAGAAACAAGGAGAAGGAGAGAGATGAGTGGCTTGTAGGCAGCGAAATCTCCAGATTCCTGGTGGCAGTTTGCTGTTTGCGGGGACAAGTCACAGCTGCAGCAGAGAACAGGCTGCTCGATGTGATCCAGCGGTTAGACCCACTGGGGAATGAAAGTAAACTTCCTACTCTCTTCTGTCCATTGCCTTATCCAAGATACAAAGCAAGATAAGAGGAAGGGAGGCGGGGGACAGAGTCAGGCTGCAGCGTGACAAAGTATTTAAGAAAAAAAGCAAAGCAGAAAAATGGAACAACAGCGTTTGAACAAACACTTTATGCTTTAAAGTGCCTATACATTAAACAAGATTTACTGCTATTTCCTTTTCTCTCTCCGACATCTACAGCCTAATCACTCCAACAGCTGTGAAAATAAAGACTAAAACAGTACTCTTCAAACTGGAAAGCAGGCTAATGGCAGGACAAAGCCAGTGTTGCATCAAACTTTTTTTAAAAAAAAAAAAAAAAAAAAAAGAAAATTTCTCGTAGTTGGACTCCCATGAGGCAATCAGCTCATGAGCAGCAAGCCAGCTTTCTGATTTTACACCCCTCTCTTTTCAACAACAATGGCAGCAAAAGCTGTAAAAAAGTGGTTGCATGAGAAGTTGTTCTTTCTTACTCACCTTCCTTATTGTCTTACTTTTTCTCCTTCTTAAAGTCACCCTTCCCTTTCCCCCCCAAGAGATCCCTGACCTCAGTGATGCACTGGGGTACTAGACTCTGAACACAGCGACTACCAAAGTGGACACTATAAACAAACAGCATCTGCTGATTGCAGGGAAGAACACCCATGCTCTGCGCACACACCGCAAGAGCACAAACAGGCACAGTATGATTCCGGAATTTTGAAGAGCTTGCTAGGAATTTCACGGTTTGCTTACTGTCAAAATGAATCTTTTTTTTTTTTTTTTTTTTTTAACCCACTTGAGTTCCTCCATCTTCTTGAAAAAACAAACAAGCCATCATCTTAATTGTCTAAGACTTTCAGCTCCAGCTCACATCACCTAGAGCGGCAGATGCCCAGTCAGAAACCTGAGGAATCAAATTCCTCTTTAGCCAGCAGAAAAAGTGGGACTAGAAGAAACACTAGAAATGCAAGACGTGTTTGTGTGCACTCAGAAAACCAAATTGAGACAACCAAACCAGCTCTTTAAGGAACAGATGGAGCAGTTGCTCACCACTTGGGCTACTGGCCTAATAGCCAGTATTAATAAACATGGTACTATCTACTTGCTGATGTCCAAAGCTTCAATGTTGGATTCGTTTTACAGAAAATGAACCGGATGGCTTTTCCCTCATCTAATTTCACACGGTTGGCCCAAATGAGATGCAAAAATAAGTTTTCCTTAAGTGAAACAAAGAAAAAATGAAGTTTGCCTGACAGCAGTGAAGTGTGCATATACTGATGAACAGAAATAACACTCTAAGAAAGCAACCTAATTTATGACTTGGAAGAAAAACAAAACCATGACATTTTAATATCTAGACTGCGTGTCGAAATTGTTTTCCATTAGTCCAATTAAGAGGTTAAAGTATAAAAACATATAACCATGGAATTGACTGCCTCTGTAACTTCATATAAACATAAATGAGTTTTCGTACAGCTCATATAAACGTGATATTTAATGTAGTCATCAATGTAGCAAGGATGTGTTTGAAAATGAGTATGCAAAGCAGTCAAAACAAAAAAGCTATAATAAAGCACACTGAAGGTAGCTTTCCCTTGCACAAAAGTTCTTGTCAACAGGCAATGAGTATGGAAATAGCAAAAAAATCTGCCAGAGCTTCTGCTTCATATAAGCATGTATCAGACTGCACTGTAGTGAACCCGTGACTTTTCATGAATACCCTGAGCTGAACTTAGCAAAAGTAACTGCCAATGCACTCTAAAAAGAAATGTATACACCAACTTCCCCATCTGTTTGTTCTGTTTCATCTTACAGCACCTGAAGTGCACATCTGGCCATAGGGCACTGCAACCCAAAGACAGGTCAGTGTAGGAGCCAGCAACTGTCCACTCCAGCTCAAGTTCCCGATCCTATTTAACTCCACAGCTCTGAAAGAAAGCAATCATGCCATCCCTTTGAATTTTTAGATGTTGAAGGGTCAAGATTTAAAGCAGTAAGGCAAGGCCCATCTCACTTAATTCAATTATTTTAAGTATTTTGTAGAAAATATCCCTATTCTTAATATAAAATTACTCCCTTCCCTTATCTTCTGTATTCTCACTGTGTTCCTTTAAGAGTCAGGAGTTTTTCAGTCCAACACTTACTCACTCTGCTCAGTTCTTCATGTGAACAATGAAATACTGAAATGGAAGCGAGGCAAATGAGAATAGAAGTGCCATAGACAAAATTAATATAAATTTAGGAGGAGTCATTACATGTGCATATTGTGGGATGCCACAGGTTCAGGCAAACATTTATTTCACTTTGATGACTATCTGAATCTTCTACAAGGATGTTTTCTACTTCTGAAAGGTTTTTGAGGGGCAAGGTTGTTGTTTTTATGTTTTAAGAGAAAAGATCATAAAAGATACCCTAGAATTTCTAACAAACAACAAAGCACGAATTTTTCACAAAGAGCCTAACTTAAACATTCATGTTGAAGACAAAGTTGTAGTTACTGCTTATTTTGAAAGGACAAGTAGCGGTGGTTTAAAGTGTTGCACTTAGGATTTTACAGTTTATGGGTAAAACAAATAGTTTTTTTTTAAAAAATGATTAGCACCAACTTCTTTACTTCCCTTAGTGGGAGTCACAGATGGTCAGTACTGATGAAAACAAGACCCCCTTATTTAAGTATCACCCATCAAGCACCATCTTTTGACATTTCCTTTGAATGTCTTCTGTTCATCTCGTCCCAAAAGCCTTTGACAAACCAAAAGCAAATGAAAACAGTCCCTCTATCTCCATCTACAATAACCTACAGATACTACACTAACCTAGCTATATGGCAGATGATTCTCTAACCCGTACTTAGAAAAGAAGTGACATGCCTTCAAAATGCTTTGGTTGAAGTAAAATGCTGCAGATATTCAATTCTCCACTTCCTACCTAATACGGTTCAAAGTTTCTGTCCAAAAATGTAACGCTTTCTGTGGGATTTGTGGTAGCTTCCTGCCTCTCCACGACTCCCCTCAACTTCACTCCTATAAAATAATGAACCTGTTGACCCAGAAAAAGATGTGAGAGAAAGAATTGTGTTAAGATCTGGCCCCAGTGTACAAAACTCAGCTACCCCCCCCAAAAGGTTTCCACAAATCTCAGAAGCAAATACAAAGCCTCTTTATATGACTTGGCTTTGAGTAATTTCTTTATAGATGAGTACATATTCACTCACTGACACAAGTCAAACTGAAACAAAAATAAACCTCTTCAAACTAATCAGACCCTTTCTTCTAAAAGATGGAAAAAACAATCACTGTAATTTCTAGTTTTGAATTCTTTTGAGGTGCTCAGATACATCAGTGGCACTGATACAAGAAGTGTGGTAAGTGTATAATACTTCTCACTGGCCAAGTCCTGATTTGGCTAATACAGTTTTCACTTTGTGCCTCAAACCGCTGTTCTGCAGCTGCAATAAGTTACTCTGAGCCTGGTTACATGTTAGTAGGTGGTGAAGAGCTCATGCACTGCCCAGAGCGCAGGGCTCAAAGGACCCCCTCAGTCACTGCATCCAGCCCCCACACTTGCAGACTGCTCATTCATCCCTTGCAAAAGCTACCTCCATCTGCAAAGGGAAGTGTTTCCCTGTCTCCGGTACTCTCGTTGGGAGCCCATTAGATCCCAGTTACCAAGAGCTTTCAAATCCTACCAGGTAGAAGGAGCAGAAGCTCTTTATTCAATCTTTTCAATATTCTACATTTACGTCCTTGTCAAACTGAATGAATGGCAGCTAAAATCTGACAAAACCAAGCAATTCTTAAGTCAAACTCCAAGATCAGATGTAGCAAGTAATGACAATGCACACTCATCATCACTTCACTATGAGAGTTACCTGCCACATCCCAAACGGTAACATTTAATCAGGCCAGTATAAAATACATTAATGCAGTCTGACTTCTAGTGCCAAAGGCTTCACAGATTTAGTTGCTAACACTAGCTAGCAAGACAAAAAAGGCTGACAACTGGGAGTTTTACTGATTTTTTTTTTCGCAGCTTCGTTACCGTATCTGTACAACAAATGCAACATGACATCTCATCTGTAACGTACCGCTAATTGTTTAAATACATTTTCAGAAATATCCAAGTAACCATGAAATAGTAAAACACCAGAACCAAAATTCAAAGATTAACCTCTCATACCCTACAACAATTTAAGGATTATCTTCAGAACGAAAAATACTTCCAGAAATGAAACTAATGAGAGCAAAACCTTTACAAATAAAAAGTGTAGAAAATTTTTGAATAGTCTTACTTGTAGTTTTTCTCCCAGAACTTGATCGGTCTTGCGTATGATGCGATAAAGATGACACTACCAAGAAATGGACTCAGTGGTGTAGAAAAGACTGAAGTGGCCAGAGTTTGGAAAAAAAGCATGGCGGAGTCTGAAAATTGCAAGTTAAGGTAACACAAATGATTTCCTCATACTTTTAAAGCACTGTTGAGGCAGCTCTTTGAACTATTTATTTTTGCCTTTTTGTTGTTATTTATTTTACCAAAGAGGTGGTAAGGAAAGGAAAGGAAGGCAGGCAGAGCCAAATTGCCAATTACCAGCATGTACTTGGTGGCTCTTCAGTGCTACACAGTTGTAATGGAAGCGACATGTCTGAACGGAGTACGTCATTAGCAGGGCGACCCTGTCTAATCTCTTCCTGAGGACAGATCCTGAGCATAGGCAGAGCAGTAAGTGCCCTTTTCCGGCTACCTTAGTGTACCTTCTGTAAAACAAAATGCCTTTCCAGAGTCTGACACACAGTTTAATACAAAAATCCCCAAAAACGCATTTTCTTGGAAATTCTCGGTTTCTGCACTGGAGTCTTGCTCCCAATGTGTCCAGTATTTCATTCCGTGAGTTTCTGCTTATTTTGGAATGACCTAGTATGTGGAGAAACAACTATGCCTCTATTAATCCAACCTGCTGGCTTAAAATCATGCTTTCATGTTAATTTTTACTGACAATTTAATATTCCACGCTGACTGAAAGGTAAAAAATGTTCAGCATTTCATACTTTTTGAAATATATACAAAATGAGAAGGTAAGGACAGGGGAATAGCAAATATCATAAACATCATAATGAATGCCTGAATCCATAGCTTACTTTAAATGTAAATTCATATTCCAGATTGCTGGAAAGCAAGTTAGGGGATGGGCAAGGATACTGAAAAACATGTGAGTTGAAAGGAACATGATTAAAAAACCCAAGCAAATTACATGTTAGGCTTTAATTCTTCATTAATTCATACCACGTCCATGAAATCTCAGGAAAAAAGTTTCCAAGTTGGCATAAGAGAATAGTTGTCCTTCCTTACACCACTCTTGGGAGGAAGGTGCTAAATAAAGAAATCATGGACTAAGGAGCGACTATCAAAGTACAACACTCAAGTGCATCTCAAATTAAAATTCAGGTCAAATCATCCAATAACCACAGTCTTTTAGCTTACCCTCTTATAATAATATCCTTTATGTGTGTCCCACAGACACTAAGACTTCACAAAAAAACGTTTTAACACATGTAGTATCATTCCTGGTACAGAATTTCCATAAAAAGGCTAGCTAGCCATGCTTTCAAAGCAATCTGCAAAAATCTAAATCCAAATATTTGCCAAAAGATATCTCTCAAATCCCTCGAACTTATTAAAAGAGAGTGGTCTGGAACAGTGTCTTTGTGCATTATTGGGCTTGCAAAATGAGCTGCCCTCAAGAGCCTAAAGTTCAAAAAGCAACAGAGAGGACAGAGCAGGAAGCAAGTGCATCAAAAAAGTTAAACTGTCACATTACACTGTAGTCGTAACCAGCACTGGCTGTGAAAGATGAACAAGTATTTACAAGTGTCAGATAAGGGAAGGAGGCATTGGAGCTGAAGAGACAAAAAGAGAACAAGGAGGACAGATAAGGACAGCAAATCAAGTTTTCTAAAGAGAGTTCTAATGTCATGATTGATTTAAAAATTGCCACTATCATGAGTTAAGACATTTAGCACTCCATTGTGAATTGTCTGTATCTAAGACATAATCAGTAGCAACAGTTTTATTTTTGCTAAAAGACATAATGCTCTACTATATGTACTTTGGAAGACATTTCCCATTTGACTTGTGAAGAGTGATTTTAATAGTGTTTCATATATGTAAGCATGTCATGAGAGCAAGTAACAGCACCCAATTCTCTTACATACACAGTTGATGTGTACAGTGGGCAGTTATCTGTCATCAGGGTTTTTTTATTTGACGTTACCTGATTTCCTTTTATTAGATCTTTTTTTTTATACCAATGCTTTAATTATGTTTAAGTAGAAAATAAAAAAGGAGTGCCAAAAACTAACAGGCATGCTTTCTTATTCTACGCCCCAACCAGTTTTGCTGTGTAAGGTTATACAGTGTAGAAGCAGAATTTGTTTCTTTGTGAATAACGGATTTTCTTTTTAATATGGCCAAAATCAAATTTTGAGAAGAAGAAATAACTAAAAGCCCTTCAACATGAAATAAAACAAATAAAACATTCTATTTTGAGGATTAATTCTCGTAATTAAAAAATCTGTTTAAATTCCAATCAGTTTCAAAACAAGTAATTGAAAGACTGACATTTTCAAAGTCTTCCATCCCCTTCTTTTAACACAAAACTATGCAGTAAGGCCAGTGCAAATCCTCTGTTTCCCAAAACCCACATTTCTAATTGCAATTTCTGTTGCCCAAAAAACATTTCATCACTTCCAAGCACAGGATCACTTAGAAGATGGGAGAACTGAGCATCACAGGGCTTCCTTTTCTGATGTTAGAGCTGTAACCCTGAAACAAACAAATCAGAAACTCTCATAAACAGGATAATCTGAACTACAAATCCTTTCTTTCCAAACCTCACCATTGATTATTATGCAAAATCCTCCCTTGACTACAAACTACATCAACTTTCTCAGTGCACTGATAATTATAAACACATAACCTTTTCTCACTCATTTAAGCACTGGGAAGTGAAGCTCTCTCCTCAAGCCAGAAGCCTGTTCCCGTTCCTCGGCTTTTGGGATTAGGAGGTACTTCGAGGGGTCACCTAGTCCATCTAGCAGCGACAAGGAAGGATCAGTTAAACCTATATGACTCCTGACAGATGTTTGCCTAAGTTCCTGAAGATCTCTAATGGCGAAGGCTCCACAACCTCCATCAGGTAAAGCTCCACGCGTGCTGCCCTTCGTGCTCTGCGCACTGGAATCAAATGCATTAAAGCATGCAGAACTTCTCACATCGCTGAGCCCTATGGCAAAAGCTTACAGAGGCATTTTGAAATTTAAAAATTTATGTCCCATTTGCAGGAGCGATTTAGGCAATTAAGAACCACAAATAATTAAACTCTGCAAAGAAGTGGCAGGCTTTGTGCCTCTGCAAACTGCAGCATGCATTCATCAGTACTGTTTGCAGGGTTATGGTAACAACAAATAAAAATACCATGCAAAAAGTCAAAGTTATTGTTGCTGTGGAAATAGTAACTTGGGCCTTTAACCAGTACCTTAATTGCAACATTGCCTTAAAGACAGATTTGCATTTACAAAGGATATTATAAATATAAATAATAGAAAACTAGTCTAGATCACTTTAGTAATAACTGTGTAAATAAACTAAATCCTGCTTAGTTAACTGCTTTCCATTTTGCAAAGCTTAACTGGTACTTTTACCAAGAGTAAAGTTATCACTGCACAAAATATTGATGACCAAAGGGAAACTTGTTGAAATATCATGTCAGTTCTTAAATGTTTTACTAAATAACCTTATATACACTTCTCCTGCAATTCATACCTACAACAGAGATGAAAATAATTTTTTGTTGTGGAACGAATTCTGTCATAATTTGCTACAAATCACTCAAAGTGCTCAGACAGATCACTATTTTAATAACGCTTTCCTTTCGTAAATAGACAGTCTAAAGCTTTCCCTCAGGGAGTTATTCTGTCTGCAATTCCCTCTGTCCAAGGCTCTCATTTATACTTCCTATCTAGAAACATAAGCATAGGTAATCAATGCTGCATATGATTCAATATATCACAGCAAAGAGCAGAGGGAAAAAAATCACTCAAGGGACGGAAAAAACACTGTGGGATGAAAGGGACAAAGACTTAAGTGCGTATATCTAATAAACAGTACAAAGTAAACTCTTCAGTAGGTCTGAACTAAAACTATTTTCTCAACTCTTCTTCCACAACTTGGGTTGGGAGGGAAGGAAGAAATGAAAAGTTAGTCTCTGAAAATTCTTTAGATGTCAATAAAGTTAAATTTGTTCAGTTGAAGTGTTTTATTTCATTTTTTATCTTTTTCCTGTATTAAATCAAGTTTCTAACTGAATTAGACTTTAAGCTGCAGATTTTTTGTTCCAAAAATCCAAATATATTTTTTAACCCTACAGACATTTGGGGGGGTCATTGAACTCTGTGTTTTACTCTCCATATCCACAAAACCAATGTTTGCAGCCCTGGAACAGGCACTGAAACAGACTGTTTCTGAAGGACTGCTTTGGTGTTGACGAACATATGTTGTTACTCATAAAACAGAGTGGAAATGTTAAAAAGGAGAATGCTTCTCAACACCATAATGAAAAATGTACATTAAAATGTTAAAATCCAGCTGCTTCTGAAATGGCGAAAAAAAAAATCAGGACAGTTGCAACAGAAATTGGCTCACTGAAATGAATTTGTATCTGAGATCCCAACTAGAAGCAACTGAGAAAGTAACTAATATTTTAGAACTCAGTCAGCCATATGCCCAGCACTTCACAAAACTAGCTTCCGCATACATACAAGTCCACCCAAGTTGGAGCTAATATGTCAGTCACAACGTTTCTTTCTGGATGCATCAAAAGCCAGTTCTGAGGACTGTGGAAGTAAGTGATCTGCAGAATGTGGCTCAGTGGGAAGTGAGCAGGCATAAACAGATCAGTTTGAGTCAGAGTTCAGTTTCCCAGTTTCAGATCCTATGCAGCCAGGAAAGAAAGAAAACTGTATTTCTCAGGAGATGCTCTAAGCATTTTCACATTTTAAAATAAGTTACCTAGGAATTTCACACCTTGTTCAAACACTGTAAATAAATTACATACACGAAGAGGAATTTAAGAATAAAGAAAAACAGTTTTATAAAGGATATGAGGTATTGCAAAGAGCTGAGCAAAAACATGGAACGATGATCCCCAGGCAATCTGCCAGGGAGCAATGTATGTCATGATGAACTGCAACTTCTGCAGTAGGTCCCACAGCTGAAAAAAAAAAAAAAAGAAAAACATGGTAACTTTTTAGGCACTGGCATAGTTTCAGTATTAATATCTGAAAGTGGCACTTTTTAGAACTGTGCCCTGGAATCAATGTGAGATAAACTATATTGTATTATTAGCTTTCATGGGCATTAAGGCCTTACTTTAGTACGGCACAAAAGTACATTCTTCATTTGAAATTCAAACTTGCAATGAGGTACGTTTTTAACCAGCATGCTGAGGTAGCTCCCAGACTACCTTTCTTCAAAAGTATGTCTGCTTTAATTAGAAAGTGGGAAAACAGGTTCTGATATTCGCTGCATATATCACACTGCCAGTGATAGGTGAGTGACAGGAGAAGAGACTCCGGGAGAAAGTGGATATAGCGAACAGAGGAAGCTCAATGTGCAACACGTCTGGCTCTGCACATGGAAATCAGACCTATTTCTCAAGAACACAACATTTTCATTTGATGAATCAATGAGAGAAGCCATCACTATGTAAGCATATGCTTGGCATTAACCATGAATTCTAGCCGCATTTTCAAGATCAAACCATTCTACCATAAAAACATTGCATTAATATGAATTTTTATTGTTGTGCAGTACAAATTGAAAAACACACTGAATTTACTTTTACTTCCTGTAAAATATGCTTGGTGCTGCAACTAGCAGTTCCTGATTCAAGAATGATGTGTACTTATCCCCTAGAATACATTTTTTTTCTGCCAGCTCTCTTGGCATCAGGCCAAAACAGATCTTCGGACTCATCTGCATTGGGCCATCAGATTCATATTGCAGTGTAGGTTCCTGACAAACTGTCAGGAAAGATTTGGCCATCAATAGACATTAGCGCTCAACACACACACAAGTTGACAGTGAAACGGGAGTATATGCAATATTTCATGTTGATATAGCAAATATATGTTGAATTTCCTATAGTAAATTTTTTAATTGAGTTAATGAAAAACAAGACATTGCCAACATCCTGAAAGACACTGAGGCTATATCAATACTTGTGTATGAAATGCTTCCAGGGAATGTTCCCAGGCACTGATATTGTATATGTTGTTAAATTGTTAGAAAGGCCCCTGGAAAGGTTTTGGTCTGGCCCAGATAGCACTCTTCCAAGCAATCCCCAAGCATCCTTTCAAATGAAAACTCTCCGTGGTCCATTTCCAGATGGCAGTTCCATACTTCCGCCCTGCGTACAGACTGGGAGAGTTTATTAGCATGGACACAAGCTTCCCCATGACAGCTGGGGACAGAGGGACAGAGTATGGTCCTAGGCACTCTTCATTTACTAGTATGTTGATGGTCAGACAGGATGCACCTTCACTGGCTAACTCATTTCATCTGTCCTTAAGTTGCCCCCCCCCCAAAGTAACACTTGGCCATCTGTATCCACATCAGCAATGCACTTACAAGATGTTTCATGAGATTCTCTATGAATTGTTGTAAATAATTGCAAATTAATTGGGAGGGAGGTAAGAATGACTGATAGCATTAATGTGTTTTGGTCTTTGTGCTACCAAACGACCGCAGAAACAGCTGCTGTTCATGCTAACTCCAGTTATAACTGATAAACCTTCCAGTTGAGATGCAAGCAATGCTTCACGTGGTTTCTGTGCTTTGGCACGACTCAAATTAGGAGCAACATGCAAAATACAGATTACGTTAACTTTGCACAGGCATACTATTTAAAACCAGCAAAGCCTTGATAAAAACAACCTGTTACGATCTCTTCAAGGCACACCCTGGTTACCCCTACCTAGTTTAAGTAAGAGAAATTCAGATCTTGTCAACTTTGTTTTCTCTCAAAAATACTACATGTGACTTGAAAACTACAACATTAGATAAAGTAGGCAGGTAAAACTGAACTGAAACTAGAACTGACTTTTATTTCTTTGAACCCTGTTTAGCAGGCTGTGGGATTGCTTTGTTTTGCTTAATTTTTATTTATCTGAAATGTCTGAATGAACAGCTGGGAGGAAAATTGTATCTGCTAAAAGATTTAAGTGAAGGGCTGAAAAAGCTAATGGCTCACATCTGAAACCTCAAAAATTCAAAACTGCAGCGAAGTTCTGCCTGTTACAGTTGAAATCACAAAGCCATAAATCACCCCAGCTGTGCTCAAAGCTCAGGGTTCATCAAAAGGTTTTCAAACCTCAAATAAAATTCAGGTTTTGCATTTACTAGGAAACCAAATCCAGGAGGAGACCCTCCTGGCTTCTTGTTCCATTACATCGTTTTAATCATTATTTAATATTTACATATTCTTGCAAAACAGGCCGTGGAGCCCAAGTTCTCTGTTGCTTCTAACAAGTCCTACTACTTCTACATTCACCACTGCTTGAACTAGCTGTTGTTTCTTTCAACACTTGCCTCTCGGCTAATGTTTTTACAAGACAGGCAGTGGAGCTCATTTCCGTTTGCAAGAACATGAATGTAAGAAGAAGAAGAGTGCTCTAGTGAGAGCCTTATGACACTGCACCTAAAGGCCTGGAAATGTGTGATTTTCAAGCTACTGCTTTCATTAAGAGTTGTCAAGTACCTCTATTACCTCTTAAATTACTGCTTCCAGGGCACATTCTGCAAAACACCTTAAGGGTAACGTGCCATTAGCATTTTTACATATCTAACTATCCTTGTTAAAGGTGATGTCACCTAGCAACTACAATATAGAGATTTAGGAAGGGGGGACTTGGCTTTACATTTTCTCTTTTTTGTTTTGCTAGAAACATCTGAAAAAATATTGCTCCTTATCAGTTTTACCTAATTTACTACATACTTTCTCTTATATCTGACATAGGGGACCTGGTGACAAAGGACATGGAGAAGGTCAAGGTACTCAATGCCTTCTTTGCCTTGGTCTTTACTAGTAAGACTTCAGGAATCACAGGCCTCTGAGACCTGTGGGAAAGTATGGAGAAATGAAGACACCCTAAGTAGTGAGGGATTAATTAAGGGTATATTTAAACAAACTAGACAAAAACACTTCCATGGGACCTGATGGGACACCTCAGCCCTTCTGTGATTCCGTGAAATACGCAATTTATCCTCAGTAAAATTTTGTTTGAATAAGGGTAATAACCTGCTCCTGAGGGTGTGAGGTATATTTTTTAACAATGCTAGATACAAAGGGGGAACCTTCCCATCTAAAGTGAAAGTATAAAAAAAAAAAAAAATCCCAGTTTAGGATGATTTATAAAAGAACATTTTTATTAAGCCTTCTTAGATCTTCAATGTTTTCTACAGTTCGCTAAGCAGAAAAATGATGTATTATTTAGGGGACGAAGTTCTAATATTCCTAGATATTGTTACTCGTGACAGTTTTGCACAGTAAACAGTTTTTAAGTCTTTATCAAAAGAGCTTAAATTATCAGTATTCGTCAGTGAATTTAAACCAGCACATTCCCACAACTGTCAGGTGAAAGTGCAGAACTTGCATCTTTCATATTTATTTTATATGGACACACACATTTTATCATCCTAATCATCCTTAAGTCCTCTATGAGTTCTGAAGCCTCTACAGACCTCTGGCAGATAAGCTAGTATTCTATATATATATAAACAAAGCAAAGGCAAAGACTTACCTTTTCAGGATTTCTTTTAAATCTGGTTATTCTTACTTAACCAAATTTAAGTAACATTACAAACTAGAAGTTAATGGAAATTAGTTAACATACAGGAAAAAAAAATATTTTGGGAGTCTGAAACATCATTAAAATGTGATCTCCTTTTCTCACTTTGATAGATTTCAATAAACTAGGCAGAGATTAACACCCGAGTTTAAATGACACTGAATGTGAGATGGAGACTATGCAATGCTTTCAGCTTTTGGCAGCCTTTCTATCTGTTTAGCATCTGTTGGGATTCTGTGCAGGCAGACTCCTTGGCAATACTGGGACTAAATAATGCATAAACATTAACATTTTCTTGCTAAGCTTGAATTTTGCTGCGTTTTAAAAAAGTGTATGTACAAATTGGTTTTAAACAAAAATAACTGTCATATACATATGGCTATATGCTCTACGTGCAACACAAAATTGAGAGATTAAAAAAGTTAAATGCAGAAAGCAATTATTTCCTGCTTTGAACAGCTATTTCTTTATATTCCTGTTTAGATCCTAAGAACTTGAGACAAATTTGAACTCGGGCTCTTAGATGCTAGGTGGGTATTTAGTTTTTCATGTTAAGCTAATCCTGGTCAATTGGTAGCTCCAAGTCTTAGAAGTAAATTCTAATCCCTACTGGTAATTTTTTTTTTTTTTTGTATGTCAATAAAAATTAAGATACATTAAGAGGGAAAAGTTGTGAGTATGTATGTGTTTATGGATATGAAATTAAACTTACGTGGAATAATTTTGTTCTAGTTCATGCCTTTGCTTTGCAAATCACTGAGTTACTTTCTGTTTTTTATTTAATGCCATTTAAAACAAACTTCAGCTATGAAATCCTACAAAACAAGATTTACTGGAAATATTAAAGCTTTTTAATGCTTATGTCTTAAGTCATTGTGACATTCTGTTAGTGTATTTGAACAGCACTATGTTTGAATCTACAACAAATACTTTCCAGGCTGTCTTTATTTGCATCTGCTTACAGACATTTGAAGCCTTTATATTGTGGGATTTCAAGATCATTGTCTAATGCAACATATATAAGAGGATCAAAATACAATCAGTCCAAGGCTCTGATATCAAACCTCGGAGGAATACACTCCTGAAACACAGTGTTCAGCACTTAACATCGACAGTGTACAAAACAGGCATGTTTTAAACAGTTCGAGTAACAACCCTTGGAAGCCTTACATTTGAAGTTAAATGTTAACCATCAGGCAGAAGTAAGTATGATGAGGATTATGACAATAAGATGATGATAAAACCTAACAGCCCTGGATCTGCTCATGGCAGAGGCTGCTTCTTCCAACACTGTTAGCTGACAGCAAAAGCCCAGGGAAGGAGCCTGTGGCACTGTAAGAAACCATATCTCCCGAGGTGGGCAAAAAGGACAAGATCAGAGGTAATCAGCTTAATTTGCAGAGGGCCAGACAAACGAAATAAATCAGCTGGGAGCTGCAGTGATCCAGCCTCTTCAGTGAAGCCTTCATAGGCATGGCTCCTGCCAAGACTGTGTCTTCCCAGAAATTTCCTTTACTAAAATAAAAATGACATAAAAAATGCACAGAGCGAGTTGTGTGCTGAAGCACCAGATACTCAAGATTTCTCTTTCAGTGCCTGCACCAACAGATACAGAACACGTCTCTATCAGCATGAAAGTACGTGAATACAGTCCTCAGTGCGTGGTGAGCCAGGCTGAACCCAGGGAGCGGGTGTACATCTCCCTGCACCCCTGAGTGCATTTGTCCCATTCTAAAGGAAAAAACACAAAAAAGAGAGAGAAAATGCAATTTGGGAATAGTGTCAGGAATGAAGTCTGACAAAGAGGTCAGTGATGGAAGGCTGAATGAAAATTCAATTAAACCATTGCTCCAACATTAAAAGGAAATACGAACTGTACAGTGCTCAAGAGAGTTAAGGAGGAAAATACCACTAGGATTATCCTGTCAAATATCAGATGTAGCCTTGGGTATTTTACTCAGCAGAAAGTGTCTTAACAGGGTTTATGTGCCAGATATCAAAAGTTGAGGAAACAGCTGTGAGCCAAGAGGGTGCAGCTGATTAAGACATTGGATTTCAGTATGCACGAATGGCAAGAAATGGATTAAAATATGAATTAACGACTTAGTGCCAGAAGCTTTGAAGTGAAACATCAGATTTAGAGAAGGATGAAAAATCAGAAGGGGACAGGAAAAAGAGTGAGGCTTTTGACTTATAAGTAGCACCTAAATCAATCAATGGGACATGCCAACTAACCAAGAGTTTTACTGCCATGAAGGCAATAAAAAGATCCAATAGGTTAATTACTTGACTTCAACAAAGCACCAAGAAGGTCAGTGCACTTGGTAGCACTTTCTCATAAAATGAAGGAAAATAAGATGACATGCATAATTTCTTTCCTGTCCAAGGGATTGTGTTGTGGATGTTGAAAGTTAAGCCTGATCAGCACAGGTCTGGCAGGTTGTTACAAACTGGCTGTCTTAGCTGGAGTTACTTTGACATGAAGATCATCCTTCATAAATGTGTGACATTTGATACTATGGCAGAGAAAAATTCTTGTAAAAAAAAAATGCAGATCCCTTATTATCTGGAAAATGTATTCTGGGAAAGAAGAAAAAATATCAGAGAGGGAAATTGTATTCTTAAGTGAGCTCAGCAGGGTAAGAGTACTTAGGGAAATGAATTCAGTGTTAATGAAGGCAAATTTAACAAGCTCTGGTTCTTTGATTATTTTGCCTTATGCATGAAGACAAATTCAGAACCCTCAAAGGACTTGACTATAAGAAAATATAAGGTGATTTCATATTTTAGTATTGCTAATTAGTTCATCCACACACACAAATTAAGAGGCCATTAAACTGCCTGCCAGTAACATACAAGGCACTGAAATATAAGAACTTGTAGTCCTATACATTAGAGGATTAATAACACTGGGTCTTATCATTCCCATTAGGAACTTCGTAGTAGATGAGTATGTAAGCTAGGGGTGGCTCTTTCTTTAGGGCTTAAAGGAAGCTACACAGATTTGGCAAAAATGCATATTCCAAAGGCAGGTATCACTTCTCAGTTGAAAGAGTTGCTGGTAAAAGAACTGGTTTACCACAGTTTGGCATACAGAAATCTCCAACATGCTGCTGGTTGCTCCCAGTAGTGAACAGACTGGCAAAAAAATCCCACCAGTTTTTTTGTAGTAGCCAAGAGCATACTATAGCCAGAAGCATCCACGTTCGCACTACCAAGTTTTTTTGCTGTCTTTGCTCCTTCAGCTCAACATCAGCACCACTTGAGGTTCCAGAAGCAGTTCAGGGAGACACTGTGACCCCTCTCCACCAGCAAGATTCAGAGGATGCCCATAGCACTGGATGAAATGAAAAGCCACATCTTTAAGAGAACAAACAAAAAGAGCTGGGGACAAGCCTTGCCTTAAGCATCTTTTGTTAACACTCAGCCAGTTCCAGACTGATACCCTCACTGTTTGAATGATTTGCATTGGTTTCTACTTCACACTTAACAATACCTGTTCATTCTTGACTTGAACATTTGTTATTCCAGACATCCTTTAAAAGCAGCTCACACATCTGCCAAGAAGGCCAGTGCTGGGCACATTCCTTTTTTAATTTTCTTTTTTTTTTAATCACACTGAAGAAAGATAGACTAGATGAGCTATGACATGCACTTAACCATCCATATGCTCTCCCTCTCATTTATGTGTTGTGTTTTCCTCAATTAAGTATTATGTCAGTAGACATCAGAAGGGTGGAAGAAAGGTCCATCTTTTCATCATTCCCAAATAGTTTATTCTCTCCATGCCCCCAAACTGGTTAATATCTCCACATTTTTTACTCCATTACAGCAAAAGTCTTAGAGTTTTTCCTACTGTTAGAACTCTAGGAAGAAATCTCCTAAGTCCTGTTATATATTCCATCTTTGCTGTGCCTATGAAGAATATGTTCTCAGTTATTTGTGGGTTTCCATTTTCAACGAATATGAACATTCTTATTAACCTTTGCACTGACACCATCTCCTAAAAAGTGCAGGGAGAACAACTGGCTCATTTGAAAAGTTTACATGGAGTCATGTAGACCAAGACGACTGTCTTGATTATCCGGTTTGACTTGCCGTAAAGCATTACACCCACAATTTTTGAATGAGCAATCATAATTTTAAAAGGTCACTCAGCTCTGATTTGAAGAATATAGACAATGGGAGTTTTGGACAGAAGAATCCCAGGCTGACAAAGAGACAAACTGGGATGGCTACATGGAAAGTCTTAGCATAAGAAAGATGGAGAAGTACTGTTCCACTGGAATTGAACGCTGCAGTCATTCTTAAAAATAAACAAGAAAGTCTTTCCTAAATGTTTATCTTGCTCCCTTCCCATGGCAATTTGAAAGACAAAACAGCACACTCTGCATATGCCTAATCAACTTTTAGCATTACGTTTTCACATTCCGCAACTTATCAAAATGCAAACAGCTAATGATTTTTATAAAAGAAGTGAATTAACTGTGTCGCATTAGTAAGTCCTATGATGTTAAAAAGACCAAAAAAATCCAGGTTGATTAAAAAAAAACCCTCAGGAATAGAACTGAATAAACTCTCTTGTTCTTTGTGTTACCCCAGTGTGGGTGACTTGGCTATTTGCAAACAGAGATAAAAATCTGTGAGCAGCGATTTCGACTGCCATGCCTCAACTTGTTCAGGGAGCAATATGCTCATTTGGAGCTTCTGATTTGACTAAATTACATTAAATCAACAGCACAGTGAGGAAAACGAGGGAAGCACAATCAGTGAGATATTCAGAAATATTCTACCCAACATTATTAGCAAAGTTTTATTCAACATAATCTGCTTCAAGAGTCACTAGTGCAGTTGTGAATATCTGTTTAATTTAGATGCCTTCTTCCCCAGTGCCTGGCAGAAGAAAATAAATGCTTACTACCACAGTGCTTTGAGAGCAAGCAAATATTTTTTTGTGGGGTAACCATGCTTAAAAATTACCATCTATGACTAAGGCACAGCGCTTCTAGTGTTCCCTAATTCAGATGGTGGTAAGTTGACACTTTCAATGAGTAAGCAGAAATCAGCCATGACTGTGTAGTAAGTTCTGCACAGCCAAAGGTGATGATAATAGAAACTATTACAGTTTTTGTTTTTCTTTTTAAAAATAGTTGCAAACATAAAGATGACTGAACAGACAGACAGAATCTGTGAAGATCCATAAAGCTTTTAGGAACAGAGCTGGATGCAGCTTGCTTAGGGCCTATAGTATGGAATAAACACACTATCTTTATCCTCAAGTGACCGTATCCTTTACTGAAGTCCCACAATATTGAGCTAATAAAAGCTCAGACCTTAATTAGGGTAAAGAAAACTTATGCCCTTTATGATTTTAAATTGATAGAATTTTAATTGCTATCATCTGCAATGCTATTTTTCAGATTGGCTTTAATGATCATTGTGTAACTGTGCATGTGCTTTTGTAATATAAATAATTCCACCATTTAATTTCAATTTTTTAAAACGGAACAAGGACAAGTCCACCTGATAAACTAATGACCTGCAAAATTTCAGGTATTATCAGATATGAAGAAGATGGCAGGTCAATGCTAAAACTACATTTTCAAAACATGTCTGTAGTAGAAGCTTTCAGCCTAGTAGAGCAGTAGTTATTCTAGCAAACATCTCTGCTTAATTTAGTATGCATCCTTCATTATCTCATTTGTATTGCTACCACTAGTCTTTCTACTGAAACAGTAGCTTTAAACTACCCAAGCAATTCCCAAACAACAATATGGAAAAGCCTTTACATCTCTCTCTTCCAAAAACATGCAATAATCCACACCAGTATTTTGTGGTATGCTTACAAGGTCAACATTTTCAAAAGAATTAATGAAGAGTTCGACTTTCAATTCTGGGGTGCTAATTTTTTAATCCTGTAAAGAGGTGTTTGGAGAATGAGTTTTAGGACTAAATAAGCCATTATCCAGACATGGGATGTCCACTGATGCACATCACTGACAATCTTCTCTGGAGACAGAAAAGCAACCCTTACTCTAGGGAACATAGTAAGGCAACAAATACTGAAAACTGCCACAATGCTACCAACCTCTGCATCACTTTCACTGCTCATCTTTCACTCCAAGGTAAGAAGCTTAAAAAATTACTCTAACCCTATTTTAGGATCACAGAGATTTTTTGGGGGGGGGGGGGGGGGGGGGATTCTTTGTAAAGCAAGGCTTTGTATCTCTTCTGCTCCTTTTCTTCTGCCCTCCTTCCCCAACCCTTGCCTCCTCACTCCAGCAGAGAGAAAGCAGAACAGGTCTGAGGGTTGGAAGGCTTGAAGCAGGTGAAGCTCCTGCTGGAGTGTGGCCCAAGAATTCAGAGAAAAGAAAGATCCCAAGGTCCCTTACTGAGTTGTTATTCCTCCCTTACTGAGTTGTTATTCCTCCCTTTCCCTCCTCCCTTACAGCAGCACAGAAATAAACCAGGAAAAGCATTTAACTTCTGTTTCACTCTTTGCCAGAATGACTGGGAACTCCCAGCTAACACCAATGAACTGGGTGCCTTAGGAAGCCTGAAACTTCCATGTCTTTCTCCTCTCAGAAATTAAGTGGTGCTAGCTGGGTCATACTCACACATATAGTAGGAATATTTTAAAAGAAGAAACCAAGCAAACAAGCCTGACAAAAAAACCCCAACAACAAAACCAAACACCTCACCAGAGTTACCCCTGGACAAACTGTATCATATGTTATGGCAATCAGGGACCAACAAGTTTAAAAACAAAACAAAATACAAAAGAATTGGTAAAAGCTTTAGGCAAGTCTTCAATACTTTCTCATGTTTTATCAAGGTATCAGTTAAACCTGCTTTGTTCAGTGAAACAGCACAGGTAGCAAATCAAGACAGGATCTGATCTGACTGATGGAGAAAAGTTTTTTTTTTTTTTAAAGTAAATTCAACTAGAGCACACTCCAAGAGTTAACAATGTAAAAGAGAGGAAGGAGCTCCGAGGTTAAGGTTAAGGGCAGCATCACAAGGACAACAGACTGAACATAGGAAAAGAAAAATGTTAAGGCTGACATTAGGAAAACATTTATTATCATGAGGATGATTAGATAATGGAATAATTTCCCAAAGGAAGTTGTTGAGTCAAACACTAGAGGCATTCAAAGGAAACCTAGATAAAAATACCAGGCGATTGATCTGGAGGGCAGCCCTGCACTAATGACCCAAGAGGCTCTTTGCAACTCATTGAGGATTCTGCTCTTGAAAACAACAATTCTGAACTTTCCACAGCAACATGTGAACAAAAAGTAAATGCAAAACATTGCACAAAAACAGAGAAGACATTTAACTGGAACCTGGTTTTCAGCTTAGAGATTTTTTCCTCTATAGTACCAATAATCTGTGTCTATATATGCATTCATTACTTCTAGAAAATCCTACCACATATTGATCAGCACAGTGACACTGAGAAAATAAATAAAGCTATGAAATGTATTTTTCCAAAGAAATGACAGGAGCTATAAAACTTGCCTTATGAAACACGATGGACATCATGAAGAAATCCAGCAAGAAATTTTCTGAAATGTCTCTGTAGTCAAATCGGAAGAAGATTACAGTAAAGCTCAAAGTAACAAACTGATTAATAGGATTACAGAATGAGGAGCGGAGGAGTTTCATCCCAGCAACTGTTATCAGGATAATATCACAACTGTAAGAAAGGCAGAAAGAAAAACCTAATCAAGTCAAAGTCATAAAGCATTAAATTATGAAGCTCTTAAATACAAATAGCTGTATCAGATGTATTTTAGATTGCTATGTATATCTCAATCTACACATCTTACTGATTTCTGATATTAATCCTATGTTCTTTTAATAATCACATTTATTTGACCCACGTGCAACTTCGTATTTTTCCCTTATCATTATCACGCACTTGTAATCTGTAATAAAGAGAGAACTCTGTACTAAAAACAGTAGTATTGACTATTAAAAACCAAGAATCTAGAAAGGATATTTTTATATAGCTCTTAAAATAAAATTTCACTTTTGGAAATATCTTGGCACTTCCATTAATACATTACTGTAATTCGAAAAAAAAAACCATCTTGAACCCACCCCAGTTTTTTTATTACTAGAAATTTCACTTGATCACAGAGTTTATAATTACTCTCCTAATTTCATTACACACAATGCCAAAATTCTGGATAGAAACACCCATAGACATGAAGTGCTTAAAATTCTTACCATTGCTCTTGATCGGAAGGTCATCTATTCTATATAGTAATTACTTCATCAGATTAAAAGAAATTGTGTGTTGCATATATGTGTTGTAACATGCATACAGGCTGCATTTTACTCTCCCTTACTATATTCCAGAGAGTGAAATTAAGCTGAGAACTCTCAATAGTAAATGACCACACACAAAAAAACAAGAAGTCCAATTTTTAAAAATTAAAGTGCTTGCTGCTATATTGCCAAGAAGGTAAGTTTCCTCTTTTAACTCTCCAGAAAACTACACAGTTTTCTGTGTAGTAAAAGAAAATACTATTATATGTGAAGGAAAGATGGAGGTAACATGTTGGCACCCCTTGAATTTAAAAAACCACTCCAGTCTCTGTATATATATCTGAACTTAGAGACTTAAGGTTGTTCACATTTTTAAGTTTTGTTTTTAAGATACCTTACAGAATTAGAAAGATGGTCTTGCTTGGACAGCAATTTTGATCTCTTGATAATACAGCCTATTCTGGGGGTTAGATCCTAGAATGGTCTCAGACACATTAATTTTAAGATCACCTGGGTAGACGGGCACTCCCCTGAGATGTGACACAGTACTAGGCTCCAGACCATGAACACTTGCACGGTGCTGTATTTTATCCAACAACCACTAAAAAACACAGGAACAGGGTCAGGAGCAAGAATTGGAATACATGATTCCCCACTCCTGTAAGAATTTCCTTACCACCAACGCAGGAGGAATCAAGAGCAAACCTCCCATAGCCTCTACTTTCCTGCTAAGTGCTTAACAGTTGGACTCCTGTTCAATGAAATGGGCAACACCTCCATCAAGGTTTTTAAAAGGAAGGAAATCAAAGCAGTATTTTGTGAACTCAATCCTGATCACATACTGGGGATGCTGCAAAAACAGCTCTCAGCTCAAAACCTTTGAGTTTATGGGTTCTAGTCAGGATAAGATAAAAGTGATTTATTCAGAAAGCTCTGGGCACGTTCAGAAGTATATCTCAAGCCTCCTAATGAACCATCAAGTCAAATTCAGGAGTATTTAGTAATATTAGGTACCCTCAGGGTTTTCTGGCAGTTGAACAAGTATATTTGGATTGCAGTTTTGCACATTGATGCCCAAGAACCATACTGGATCTATCCCTGAAAAAACAACCCAAACATAATAGACATGCACGAGTAACTCCCTGTAATTGAGAGCCAGTGACTTCTCTTAAGTAAATTACGCACATTCACTTTTTGGGAGATGCATTGGTTTTTTGATGCTGGTGAAAATAGATGGGGACTTCAATGCATAATGAGTGACTTAAAGTAGGCCAGGTATTTGCAAAATGCATGGAAGGTTCTCCTCCATCCTGCTGCGAACCAGGAGAATACCTGCTGCCATGACTGACACTTGACAGGCCAGAAAGCTCTAAACAGGTTGTCATCATTCTAGCAAGGCTCATAAGCCTGTACATTTCCAGGTTGATTTTATTTTATGTAGCATTTATTTATTATTGTGTATCTTCCGTAATGCAGATGCAAATTTATTTGAGTGCAGGTCATTCTAAAGGATCACCAGGACATCACTGTTGGAATGAAATGCCAAGATGACCTTATTTCTCACCTTGTCAAAGCTGTTCTTTTCAATTTGCCCCAGATTTCTGAATGGAAAGCCTAGCAACTAAGCTAGATTCTCAAGTCACTAGAAGCGATCCCACTGTGTCCTGTATGAACCGGTTGGATCTCGCATTCTTCAGAAAAAAGAAAATTCTTGCAACATGGAGGAATTTTCACATGGAAAACTTAGGGATCATAGAGCAGAAAGAAGACTTTTTCCTCACTGGATCTATTAACATGCAGAAAATTTGACAAAAAATGACGTTTTATAAAATAATGCTCTCACAGGTAACAGAAAATTATTTGCTCATTATCCCTCTTCTTTAAAGATATTGCCACACAAGATGCTTTTCCTGGGGTCTTAACTCCCAGCAGAGAGAAAGCAAGAGAGAGAGAGAAGGAGGGCTTATTTCTGAAGCCTCTGTGGCAGGTAACACAGGCAGGCTTTTCAGCTTGTCAGCATGGGTCCCATTAATAACCAGCACATCAGGGTTTGGAAAGCTCAAGCAAACTCCTAGCTGTGAAGGAGCTGTTCTCCCTCCTGAAGAAGCAAACTGCTTCAGTCCTTTAAATCACAAAGCAAGATGAAGCTTCTTTAAAAAATACATTCAAATTGAGAAAAACTCCAAAATGAAATAATGTAAAACGTACCACCTCAGACACTTTCAGACACATAGCAGGAGAGTGCCGCCTTCCCTTCTCTAAGGTATGATGTGGTCTGATCCTTGGGCAGTAAATAACTAAGGAATGTTCCAACAACAGAAAACGAATATTTATGTATTAAAGCAGAGAAAGTACAACCCTCACTAACACTGTATATGGAAGGAGCAAGGAGAACCCAGGATCCCTCACAGGCTTACAGAGTTGAGGAGAAAGAGGTAGGATCTGAGGACGATTGTTTTGTGCGTGGCATTTACACGGTAGCTGTAGGAAAGAGGTGTGCCAGAGAAGAAGGGATACTAGGAGTGTTGTGGATAGACCTCAGTTGCAAGAAAAAGGAGAAAACACAAGTTTTAAATCCAAGGTGGTCACACAGACACAAGGGGGATGGGGAAGGAAAAGATTGTCATGGTTTTCCCCTACAGGCCAAACAATCAGAGGCAGACAAATGTAATTACTTTCTTTAATATCAAGATTTCCGAGGGACTGACTCACTACTTCTGAACACTTGAGGGAGGTGATACTTTAAAGTGCAATCTAGCTTGGAGGAATGACTATGTAAAAATAGCACTTTCCTAACCCTACATAGTTGCTCTGTGCACGTATTCAGTCACGTCTGCTAACTAGTGACAAATGACATTTTGATTACTTTTTAGTTCTCCCAGCCTTGCAGAACCAAATAGAGGGATGAGTATGAACTCAGTTTCACCCTGGACAATACACTTAAACTCCTGAAGCACCTTGGCCTTAGCATCTCCCAAGTGCCTTGGGGAAAAAGGTCAATGGGGAACTACACAGGCTATCTCTGAGTGACTGGTGAGAGTCTCTCTGGAGAAGCAGTTGTCTGGGAGGAATATACAGAAAATTTGACTAACGCCCTAGTCCTAGTTTCAGCCCCTAAAAGAGGGGCCACCTTTTCCTTATAGTTGTGTGGTCCCTAAAGCTGTGTTGCTCTTCAAGAGAGAAGAATAATTAAAACAATATGCAATTTTTACATCAAGGTTATTTTATTTAATATTTAAAGTTAAGAATCTAAGTTATTATTAATACTGAAGAACTCCGCCTCCCCCAGCAGTTTTTCCTGCTACTGGAACCTTCCTTCCTGAACACAGGCTGTTTCTTTGTTTTTATCATCTGCATCACTGTCATTCTGATAAAAAGACTGCAGAAACTCTGCTCACTGGGAATACTGCAGTCACTAAGCCTGCTGAATATCTGCAGTAGGCAAGTCACTGACCAAAATATTTACCATAAAAGGCTGTCTGCAAGGATCAAACTGTGAGACCATGGATCAGCATCACCACTTCTGCTTAGTATCAGAGACATCAGACTTTGGAAAAACTTGTAACCCTACCTTTCTCAAACCACTCAATGCAGGATTACCCACCGTTCTACACTGCTGAATATTTTATTCAGTCTTTCCTTAAAAGACTTCTGTGGTGAAGCTTCTGATAACTCCTTTGGGAGGCTACGCTGTAGTCTTAAAAATCCTCAGTTAGAAAATGTTTCCTGATATCCAGCCTAGATTTCTCATTTTCATCTGATTAATTCTAGTTACCCCACTGTGTTTATGCCCATCAAACACCTGCAGCCTGGTATAGTGTGTCTTGCTTTTAATTGACATTTAGACATTCCATATGTATCTATATATAGATCTCTAATCTTTTCATTTCTCTCTCTCTCACTGGAGTCATGTCTGAGCATGTGCTAAGGTAGTTTTGTTTTTTTTCTTTCAGCAAAGCCAATGATTACTGTATACTGAACTAATAATGCACAAAAGCAAACTGTGACAAGCAGACAGACTTAAAGAAACAAATTTAATTTCTCAATCTTCAATCTAAAACCAAATATTCTACTAATCACATGCTTTGAGTTATAATCTACTTACTGTGTACCAAGCTTCTTGTATTTACTAATTGAGAAAGCATCAATGGTGAGGGCATTCAGTATTATAGCTGGATACAAAATGTATTTCTCAAAGCACTGAAGCCACACATAGAGCCTTTCAAACCACATCAAATGAGCAGCATCTGAAATAGAAATTGAGATAACATCATTTCATCAAGTTATCAGCATTTTTTGTACTGCAATACCATAGAAGAAATGAGTTAGCTCACATTAATAAATATAATCAACTAATTTATGAAACAATGGATTTCATAATTCTTTTGCAATAGAGAAATCATTTTATTCTCTGAATTTAGAGAGTATCTGTTTTGCTGCTTATAACTGCACTCATGAGAAATGCTCAGAAACGGTAAGAGATGGTACATGCTAGATGGTAATTTCTACATAATCCAATTACTAGTCACTATATTAAATAGCACTTTTAGTAATGTAATGACTCCAGAGAGGCCTTCTCCAGCTCTGGCACTGACCTGGTGGATGACCTAGGGAACCTCATTTTAATTCTCTCCTTCCCCATCTTACAGTGGCAAAACACTGTTTATTAAACTGCAAAGTATCATTGACCTCATTGATAAATGAAATATCCTTTGAGATCTAAAGACTGAAGAATTAACGGGAGCTTGAAACTGTCATAGATGTTTCTCAAAACACTTAAACAGCCATTGTAAAAAGTATCTGCCAGGATCACATCATTCACCAGTAAAGAGTATCTTTTTTTGCAGTAGACTTTTCTACTGCATCACAGTGCTTAATATGAGTATTAAACAATAACTGAATGCTCTGAGCAATTCAGCTGCTATGAGAACTTAGGTGAACTGAGTGCAGAAGCACTTCTGTATGGACAAAAATAATGTCTTTATTCTCAACTGAGCTCAGTTAGACAAGGTTATGGGAAAAAAAGTGAACACAAAAAGGCAGAACTTGGTATTGACTCAGAAATAACAATGCCAGCTACTGAATCTCCAGTACTCTTCCCTGCAGAAATGAAAATAATTATGTATACACATCCCACCCTCCCACACCTTTTCAATGACAGGCAAAGAAGACATGTTGAATCAAGAAATTTGTATGTTCTAAAGGCACAGTTCTATATTGTATAGGCTCAAAGAGAAAAAACTAAAAACAATCCTTCCAAATTAGCTTTCAGTCATGCTTTGCCAGTACCTTAAGCTAAGGTAATACTCTTGCAAAAATCTGCCTTCAGAAAATATGATCAACTTCTGTTTCTTGTTGTAACGTAAAAATATTTCCTCCTTTTATTACCTAAAGGCCACCTCCTAAAAGTTCATACACAAAGCGAAATGTCCATTTTGGAACCTACTGTTATTCTCCGTTCCTCTCTCTTCCTCCTGAACTACAAATTGCTCTCAGAGCTCCAGTCAAGAACTTCACCCAGCTGCCCAGAACTGAACTCCGTGTAAGAACTCAAGCTTGAATAAAGAGATGTGCATATCAAGTAGACCAAAAAGAAGGTAGCTGCAGAAGCAGAGAGAGATGTGTGCAGACAACGCAGACAGAAAAAAAGAGCTCACGTTCAGAGGGCGTCCAGGGAAAGATGTGGATGATTTGAAATGGCTTACATGAATCTGTGGGGTATGAAAGCAGGGGTGGGAAGGAAGGAGAAGAAAAAATAATCTTTAGTGTTTCAGGGTTTCTTTCTCACCCAGTCCTGCACTACTTTCTACACATTATTATACCATAAGCTCATACATCTTGACCTCAGCCTTTCTTCCTGCAGTCAGGCAAAACAATGACAAGTAATAAATGAGTTCTCATACGGGTATCATGAGAACTGGTGTGATAATTGCTGTGGAAGGCCTGGAAGTTTGAACTCATCCAGAGTCTGTGAAACAAAGCCAGGAATAAACTTGTGGAATTGAAAATAAGCCACCTGCTCGTCTAATTGCAAGCAAACATTTGTCTCCCCATAGCACTACACTTGTCAAAAATTAGGAAGCTGAAAATGAAATTCTATGCAGTAAAAGCTCCTCACAGACATCCTGGTTTGTGTACTTGTCCTTTCATTGTCCACGCCTGACAACTGTCCAAGCTTCTCTTGCTATACAAACAGGGAACCTTTAAGTTCGGCTCCTACATTTTTCTTACAGACTAAAAGAAAGAAGACAGCCTGTCAGACATATCTATCAAAGGGATTACACAACCTTTTCCTCAGCCTGTCTCATCTCAGAACATGATAAAAAGCCTCTGCAGCAGCCTAAGGGACTGAAATATATTTTTTTTTACTCTTGTTTTCTAACACACAACACCAGATACATGCAATAATACTTAAGCCCCGAAGTGCAGAAATGGACCACGTATAAAATGAGGACCCACAAAAGAAGGAAGAAAGCCTGTTGCCTGCAGCAGGTAGCATGGGAAATGCAGCTGATCTCAAAGCAGAAGGAAACCCATCTGTGGAGATCAGTCTGGCAGACCTCTACCCTCAACCTTTTCAAAAGCCGAGTCACTGCATTTAGGAAAACAATGTTTTCTGACAAATGAAGACAGACTTAATCAGGACAAGGGAAAGAAATCCTACAGTAGTCTTTTATGATTAAGTGATGTAACAAACAATAAAACTTGGGTATTCATCAGAATTATTGATTATGAGGGAGAGAAAGCCCTGAACAATGTTTTCAGTTGGGCATGATCCTTAATAAGATTTGTATTTCTACTACACTTTCCTTGGCGTATTGCAGTAAAAGTTAAAGGCAACCTTCAATCAAGTCTCTTGGGTACTTTTTTCATACCCAAGTCTTGTTTGGAATGTAATCATTTTGAAAGACATGTTTTTTTTTAAAAAAAGATTTAAATCCTTAATGCACGGTTTTGCAGAGAGTGATCTGAACTCTTCTGTTGTCAGGTTGAAGATCAGACTAAAGTCTCTCAGCAGACTGTGTTCTGACAACACTGTCTTCAAACACCTCAGGAACATACATTGAGAATGATTAAGGCACAGGATCCATCAAGAAATGACAAGCAAGCTTTTGGCTGGTAGCAAAGGCAAGATGAGAGCTGAGGGGGAAAAACAAAAAGCTGTGCTGCTCAAAGTACACTGACTGCAGGAATAACCATATCAGAACAGGAAATCAGACCTTGACATACTAAAATATTTACCGATACTCACATGTATCAGGATGTTACACGCTGAAGCCAGCAGACATTAGCAAGAACAAATCTTCAAGAAAATTTCACAGTACCTTTCAATTTTAATGTTTCTCTAAAAGTGTTATGATGGAAATTAGAACTCTAAGTTGCACTACCCATGCTGTTCAAATGATATAGAGTTGTATGTCAGAAAGTAGAAAAAATTCTGCCTCAATTTTATCAATCATTTAAGTTTTTAAATTATATAAAATGCCAGCGTATTAAGCATGAATTATAACATATCAAGCAACACAGCAAATAACAGTACTATAATGTAAAAGCAAAAGGCAGATCAGACAATGGCCACTTACGTCCAGTAAGATGATTAAGGGACAGGAGCATTTGACACAGGAGGAGAGGCTGGGAGAGCTGGGATTGCTTAGCCTTGAAAAGAAAAGGCTCAGGGTGCATCTTATTAATGCCTCACTGGGGGCATTTTGGGGGTATAAATACCTGATGGGGAGAGTAAAGTTGATGGAGCCAGGCTGTTCTCAGTAGTGCCCAGTGACAGGACAAAAGGAAATGGGCAGAAACTGAAATTCCATTTCAACATAAGAAAAAAACCCAACCAAAACAACCTTTCTTACTGTAAGGATGATCGAATGCTAGAACAGGTTGTCCAGAAAGGTTGTGGAGTCTCCATGCTTGAAGATATTCAAGACTGGACACAGCCCTGAGCAGCCTGCTCTAGCTGACCCTGCTCTGAGCAGGGGCGTTGGACTAGACAATCTCCAGAGGTGCCTGCCCAGCCTCAGTCCTTCTGTGCAGTGGTCTCAGGAGACAACTTCTACAGGTTCAAAGATTTGTTGGTGATCAGGGGGGAAAAATGGAAATGATGGGCTATGCATGCTATTCAAAAGAGGGAAATGTAAAGCAGAATTTATTCTCCCTGCTCTGTTCCTTTTGGATTATTTTTTAAACCAAGACAAGCTGCAAGTCATTGCATCCATTGTTTAGAAAAGATTTTATTACAAACCTCTCACTTCCCGTTGCTGGTGCTCTTTGCTTTTAAGTATGGGGTGGGAGATCCACAGCCAGGGATGATGCTTGCGAAGCTGAGGAAGTATGTAATGTGTTACAAATCCCACAGTCCATGCTAAAGCAAACAGGACAATGCTGAGAAATGGCTGGGCCAAAAGAGAAAAAACGAAACATGGTTATAATTTGCAAACAGTATTTTCATATATAACTTTTTTTAACAATTTTTAACAGTTCCTATACTTGTATTTTTGTGCAATTAATTTTTATTCCTGTGTTCAAACTCTCTGACTCCACAAGTGGAGATGGATTTTGAAATATCTACTTTGCACACACAATTAACCAATTTTTTCCTCCCTAATTGGAAGAAAAAAGATCAGACTTACTCATTCTGTCCCCCAGGTTCCACATCATAAAAGAGATGTGGATATGCAGAGGTTTAAGGAAAGAGATGTCAAATAAGTAACACTAAAATTAATACAAATATCCATAAACTAACTGCCTTGCACATAAAAAAATGTTACCATGACAAGTAAATACATTTTCACTAAGTTCTCTTCCACATTGTCTATTCTTTCCAGTTAAAGCACCCGGTGGTTTTGCATAAAAGAGATAATACCCGGGGGGTGAGGGAGGGGAAAAAAAAAAAAAAAAAGAAAAAAAAAAAGGACAGATACGCACCCTTAATGATAGGAATACAGTACTGGCACTGACAGCAAATGACAGAACAGCAGCCACTGTGCAGACAATGAGATCCGACTTCAAGACTTCCTTCTGTGAAAGTAAGTATTTTATACAAAATTAGCAAGCCAATACTATTTTAACCAAAGTAAACGACACTGTTCTCAATTACTCGCAGTCTGCATTATGATAAGGCTAATCAGCACTCCCTGATACAAAAGTATTTTCTCCACTTTGCTTTGGGAAATTATTTCTTCACACTCTAGGTTTGTCAAAATAATCACATTTAAATTCATCATGCCTAGTTTTAAATTATATTTTTAAATAACATAGTTTTAAGATTGGAGAAATGAAAGCAATACATTTTCATACCGAGTCTGATTCTGTTTAAGGAATATAACTCTCTTACATTATGAGTTTTTTATTTTTGGGAATCAAAATTCTGGTTCCATTTCCTATTTGCAACCATTAAGATTTCTTCAGATTCACTTTCTCTTGCATTACTGAAATGACACGTGCTTTTCTGTAATGTCTTTAGAGACATGAAGTTAATACATTTATTATGTTCTAAAGTGACATGTCCCATTCTCTGATTTTCTGTATTGCAAGCCAAATTTCGGCAAGATTTTATGGATTTCAGACAAGGCCTTTTTCTAGTGTCACTGAATGATAATGAAAGGACATATCTGCCTTTACATAAAGATCTATAACTAGGGTAGGAGTAATTTTGTTTCTAAAGACTGGAAAATATCACTGTCTTTCCAGCCCGTTTTTCTTGTAATTAAAATGTCATTCTCAGTAAACAAATAAACAAGATAGCTTGCGAGCTGTGTGATCTTCTGAATTGTACTTTGGAGGCCACCCAAAGGTCTTTGTGAGTAAATGAAAATCTTGTCTTAGATTTATGAGAGGCACATTTTAGTTCAGCCCTCAATACTACTTCTAAGTTATCAAATGAGTAACTGTTTGTTGCTCTAGGTTTAGAAACTGATTTATGCTGCAATTCAAAGACATCTAGAAACAACATGTGAAATGCAACACTGTTGTTAGAATTAGAAGCTCATCCGATTTCCTGGTGCTGCAATCTAAGTAGTCTTCATGTATCTCATCAGAGAAAAAGAAAGAAAACTAAAATAATGATGGGATAGCAAACCTATGAATAAGGGAGATAAAAAAGAAAGCAAGCAGAACAAGTGAACAACAGAAGGGTTGCGAATTACAGGGGAAGCTGGTAGCAACCACTATATTTAGGCTGCCTATCACTCCCAGTTATGGAAGATGCTTCATAGTAAAAGGTCACAAGCATCAGCACTTCCACTTACTTAGGACTAAAAAGCCTTCAGGCTCAAGAAGTACTTTTGCTTTGTCCCAGGAAACTCCAATCTGGTTTAGCTGAATTCTCAAGTGATCACCACTGTTCTTCCCTTTCCCAGGCTGCTCAAGAGCACACACCTCCAGAAGAACAGCGCTCCCTCCCCTCCAAGAGCTGCGCCCTCTCCAGACAGCCCTGTACTCCACATGGACTACAGGTAGGACGGTGTAGGAGCAGAGTTAGGTCTTCCTAACTCTTCCCGACCATCTTTTTAAAACATAGCACTGCTGGCCTTGTTCCTTGCTTCTTGGCCGTCGTATACAACAGGAGAACCACAACATGAGGGACCTCGCAGGAAAGGCCTTCTCTTCCCTGAACAAACCTTTGATCCCTGCCTGTCCCCACAGGTCCTCTCCGTTGAGTTCAGACCTTCTCTCACTAGCAAGTTGTGTATCCATCTCTAAGTCAAGTGTTTTAGCATGTGGAGCAGTACTGAAAAATCGTGGTCAAAACCCTAATAAAGATAAGGGAATTATTACCAATGCATGTAATGGAAATCATTTTTTTTTAGTCTTTCCAAATTATTTTAAAGATGTTGCATACAAAATCTACATAAAGCAGCAGTATTTAGCTTGTAAAATTCAGTATCTGAGAAAGCTAAGCAGTGCCAGATTTATATGGCACTATTTCAGCCCTTTTGTGAATACATGTTATGAGAAGCCTTGATCAAGTATCATTTTCCGCACAGCTGAATCCAACTACTCAATAGTCTAAAACAAGCTTATAAGAACAAAATACTCAACAGTCTAAAACAAGCTTATAAGAACAACAAACACACTCCAATCATATTTTCAAGCTCTTCTGTACAACCAGAAAGGATTACTATTAAAATGACTCACTCCTCTCACAATCAGGTGACTGACGAAGCTGCCATTTTAAGAACTACATCAAATATTAAGAATTTAGCTGTAAAATCAGCAGAGGTGATAACAATGGACATTTTGGGAAGAGGCGGCATCCTTACTTTCCATTCTGTGCCAGGTCACCAAGGAGAATCTTTTCAGAAGATTACAGTCAAAAGAGAATGTATTACACAGATTATATTGCACAGGACTGGTATTTCCCACCCTTCCCATCTTTGAGTTTGCAAGCGTCCTTTTTAGGGTGCTCTCACTGCTTTTGACCCATTAACAATCCCATACAGGAAAAGGCCCATGTTTTTAAAGCAATTATTATTATTCATGTACTTAAACCCAAATCTGACAATTGCATTCCAACTCTGGCAACATCTAAAGTGTTTAAAGTATCATATATGCCCAGGCTTGCCCTTTTGCCCTTGCACAGAACCGCTTCAAAATGTAAATGTACTGCTCAGCTGCTGACTTGCACAGTGGTCCCCACAGGAGCTCCTTCTTGATGTGGCAGATGCTTTCAAACCTCACAAAATTCAGGGGTTTTTCCTTCTAAAACAAAGCTGAGCAGTAGTTGCTTTTGTTTCATGTCATGGCATAGTGGTCAGGGCCCCCAGGAAACAGCTGACCCTGGGCAGTTATCTCTCTGACTGAGGGGGATTCAGAGCTACCTTCCAGAAGAAAACCTTGGGTATCCACCTACAGGGTGCTGTGGGTGGATTTGCTGAAGGCAGCTAGCTCCTGCAAAGCACATGCCTACCTTGGACACAAGTCTGTTCCCCATCCTGCATTTAGACCCAACTGTCTAAAGCACGATTTTGGATTCCATTCCCAAGCCCAGGCACTTCTGAATTGAATGCTGAATAGCCCTATGATGTGATGCTTGAGTCCTTCATTGCAATTGGTCCAACATGGAAAAGTTAAGCTCTGATCATAGTTAAAATCTCTGCAGTTAGAGATAATCACTGTTATAGTTTGGGCTGAAAGCAGGTGTTCTTTTTTCTCCATTTTACACTCAAGGAAAAAAAGAAACTCCAAACCAACACCACTGCATTTGATGCCTCAGAGATTTTACAAGCAGAATATACTATAGTGGCACTTTCTAAAAATTATTCTTTTCAATTATGCTTTTGGAGCTTTGTACAAATCCTTTTACTAGCTATCTAAATGTTTGTATTAAAGGCCAGGAAGGAAGCTGAGTTTGAATGTAACACATTAGCACCCTCAGGCCACTGGTTAATCTAGTAATCAGCCATGTGGATGCCTATAGAAATTAATTATAATGGTAGGAAGCTCCATTCTCAAAGTTGAATGGTCAATTATCCATCACAGCTGCTTTATAATTCAGGCTTCCAAAGCTGGCAATTCTTACACAGTTATTCAAGCAAAGGAAAATAGTAAAGGTCATGTAACTAAACATTAGAGATGCTGTATTTATTATTCCTAACATCAATGCAAAGCCACTACAGAATACAACACATTAATTTTCAATATTAACCTTGTTTGCTTTCAGCTCCTTGAGGAGGTGATTTGGTTCTGTACGCCTCAGGATTTCTGATTAAAATGGGTCTTATTTAAATGGCATGTTATGTAGACCATATGTCTGTACACAGATGAGGGCAAGGCTGGCTGTTGTGTTGCATCCTGCCATCTCTTGCCACTGACAGGGGGTTAGGAACACTCTCCTCGCAAAGGAGCACTCTCAGAGGAAAAAACAAACTACCACCATGAAATCTCCTTCAAATGCTGACACACTGTTTCACCCAGTTTCTGAACTGTTTGAAGATCCCCTTGCAGATGTTCTGGAAGCTATTTAAAATTGGCTTTTAAGAGTCAGCTGGGTTCTACATCCTAAACACGATTGCTGTTGCTGAAGCAAGTCAGCAGAGACTGTGGCTTGATTGTACTCCTCAAACTTGAGGCACACGCATTTTCTCCTGCCTCAATTCTTCTCTACTTGTTGTATTAGCACTGCACTGTGAGATAGCAGCAGGAGTCTCCTGGCAAACTGGTTAGTGTTTAATTGAGACAGAGGTACCAGATAACACAGGGGCTAGACAAAGAGCCTGAATTAATCAGAAATTACCCTCTCTTTCTTCAAGAGATCTCCCAGCGTGGAATAATTAGCACTGCTAATTGACATTGTAAGCAAACACATTTGCTTACAGTTTTTATAAAGATTGAGGGAAGCCTGGACAGAGGAAAAAAAAAAACATGAAGGCAAAGAACTAGCAAGCTCCAGCAACGCTGAAGGAAAGCAGCCTCTGTCTAAAAGCAGCAGCAGCAGCATAAAGTATCAAATGTACAGAGCAGAAAAGTGCCAATCCCCCAAACCAGGAACATCCTGGAAAGCAAAAGGTGCCAGGAATCCCACTTAATTAAAGGTAAAAAAACACTGCCAAAACATGACAGGAATGAGACACGGTGAAGAGAAGAACTGGCCAGTCCCACCGCAGTCCTCCCTGCGCTTCTGTATCTTCCGCCCCAGTGGCTCAAGGGCCCAAGTGCGGTTGAACCACATGGTAACTGTGTTAGCATAAGACATCAGATCCCTGTCCACATTAGACACAAAAATAGGTCGAGAGTCTGCAGCATGACTCTATTCTGAAAATACAGCTAGGATTTTAGATGTGAATTTGTTCATTCTTTTGTTTTTTTTGTTTTCAATATACTGAAGCCTTGCTCAAGGTTTCCCTCTGCACTATGAAATGAAACGAGTTAAGTGGACAGCCGCAGTAACTGCTTCAGTCCCCTGGTAAGTCTCCATCTGCAGAACAGATGAGATAAGACTCGGTACTGCTCTAAGAAGGGCACTATCAGCAAAAGATACAAGTGGGATAGAAATATGGGGGAACAAGCAGCTTTGCATTACATCTGCCATACAGCGCCCATGTACAAGAATGGACTGACAATGAACTGTGGCAATAACCTACACAGCAGAAATATCACAGAATATAGCAAAACTTTAACATAAATACTTTGGTTTTTACTCTGTTACTAGCTGGACTTTCAAATTGCGGTGTGACCCTGTTGCAAACAGCTTAGTTTGCAAGAAACTGCAGCTCAATACAGGCATCAAGAAATAGACATATTACTTAACCTTATGTGGGCCTTATTAGAGTAAGCACAACATTATACGTGGTAGAAAGTAACAACCTAAGCAGCAGTTTAGCAAAGAAAAGTAGAAAACATTGGTAGTGTGGGATCAACTCATGTGCTGAATGTAGGCTGTGTAACACCTTGTAAAATGCCCAACAAATATGAAACAAGATGTTCAGGAGAGATGCATCCCTTCGAAGGTACAGCTGGAGGCCAGGCCAGCTACCGCACTTGCAACCTAGGCACTATGGACTCTCAGGTCATGTCTAAGGGTCAAAAAAAGGCAGCCTGTCTTCCAGGCACTCTCTGAACACTCCTTGCTTCTGCAAGCTTTCAGGAATTCAGGAATAATTGCCTACATTGCAAATGCTCAGATGCAGGCATTAGGGATATAGTCAGGAGGAAAGGCTGTCTGACAGCCGGGAAGCAGGACAGTTCATGACTCTAAGAAGTGTCAAACATCCCTTAATACCTTTGACGATCTTCCCACATGGACTCGTTATAAGATCAACCTCCCCTGAGTAACAGTTAGTGAGGTTTTTTTATATAAAAAGACACAAAAAGGAAGATGGGTCACTTTGGATGTTTAAGCTGAAGTGGGAAATAAGTTGACACAAACTTAGAGCTAAGTGCCAGACAGTAGGAAATAAACAGCCTGCCAAGCAAAGAAGAGCGGATGAAACGGCAATACTTGGCACCAGGCATGTACCTCCCTCTCTCATACTGGTCAAGTTTCACATGCTTCTTCCATCTCTAGGTCAAAGTCTGGTCTATGCTCCACCTGGCTTGGCTGGGGTGGAGGGCATACAGTCAAGAGTA